>NW_025335761.1:11893543-12087838 GCF_004798865.1 Varanus komodoensis
TCTGGAGCCTAGCTTGTAGGATTTTGAGCATAACTTTGCTAGCATGTGAAATGAGTGCAATGCTGCGGTAGTTTGAACATTCTTTGGCATTGCCATTCTTTGGGATCGGAAGGTCAACTGACCTTTTCCAATCCTGTGGCCACTGTTGAGTTTTCCAAATTTGCTGGCATATTGAGTGTAGCACTTTTACTGCATCGTCTTTTAGGATTTTGAATAGCTCAGCTGGAATACTGTCTCCTCCACTTGCTTTGTTGTTGCTCAGACTTCCTAAGGCCCATTTGACTTCACATTCCAGGATGTCTGGCTCGAGGTCAGTGACCACTCCATCGTGGTTATCAGGGACGTTAAGCTCTTTCTTGTATAGTTCCTCTGCGTAATCTTGCCACCTCTTCTTAATCTCTTCTGCCTCTGTTAGGTCCCTGCCATTTTGGTCCTTTATCATGCCCATCTTTGTATGAAATGTTTCCTTCATATCTCCAATTGTCTTGAAGAGATCTCTGGTCCTCCCTATTCTATTGTTTTCTTCTATTTCTTTGCGCTGTTCATTTAAGAAGGCATTCTTCTCTCTTCTAGCTGTTCTCTGGAATTCTGCATTCAATTGGGTGTATCTTTCTCTTTCTCCCTTGCCTTTTGCTTCCCTTCTTTCCTCAGCTATTTGTAAAGCTTCCCCAGAAAGCTATTTTGCTTTCTTGCATTTCTTTTTCTTTGGGATGGTTTTAGTTGCTACCTCTTGTACAATGTTGCAAACCTCCGTCCATAGTTCTTCAGGCACACTGTCTATCAGATCTGATTCCTTAAATCTATTTGTCACCTCTACTGTATATTCATCAGGGATATGATTCAGGTCATCCCTGAGTGGCCTAGTGCTTTTCCCTACTTTCTTCAACTTAAGCCTAAATTTTGCAACCAGAAGCTCATGATCTGAGTCACAGTCAGCTCCTGGTGTAGTTTTTACTGACTGTATAGAGCTTCTCCATCTTTGGCTGCAGACCTCATAGTCAAACTGATTTTGGTGTTGACCGTCTGGTGATGTCCATTTGTAGAGTCATCTGTTGGGTTGTTGGAAAAGAGTGTTTGCTATGACCGTCGTATTCTCTTGACAAAATTCTACCAGCCTGTGCCCTGCTTCATTTTGTAGTCCAAGGCCAAACTTGCCTGTTATTCCAGTTATCTTTTGGCTTCCTACTTTATCATTCCAATCCCCCATGATGATAAGGACATCATTTTTGGGTGTTAATTCTAGAAGGTGTTGTAGGCCTTCATAGAACCCGTCAACTTCAGCCTCTTCAGCACCAGTGGTTGGGGCATAGACTTGGACTACTGTGATGCTGAATGGTTTGCCTTGGATTTGAACTGAGATCTTTCTGTCATTTTGGAGATTGTATCCCAGTATTGCTTTTCCTACTCTTTTATTGACTATGAAGGCTGCTCCATTTCTTCTGAGGGATTCTTGCCTGCAGTAGTATACCTGATGGTCATCTGAATTAGATTCACCCATTCCTGTCCATTTTAGTTCACTGATTCCTAAGATGTTGATGTTCAGTCTTGTCATCTCTTGTTTGATCACATCCAGCTTGCCTTGATTCATGGATCTTACATTCCAGGTTCCTATAGAGTATAGATCTTTGCAGCATCGGACTCTCCTTTCACCACCAGATACATCAGCAACTGAGTGTCCTTTCGGCTTTGACCCAGTCGCTTCATTTTTTATGGCGCTACTAGTACTAGCCCTCTGCTCTTCCCCAGTAGCATATTGGACACCTTCTGACCTGAGGGGCTCATCTGGCGTCATACCTTTTTGCCTTTTGGTACTGTCTATGGGGTTTTCATGGCAAAGATACTGGAGTGGGTTGCCATTTCCTGCTCCAGTGGAAAATACAGTATTATACAAAACAGACAAACAAAGGCTGCATGGTAGTCTGTTGTATCCAGCTTTGTATCTAGCATCCTTCATTTTGATTTTCTTTTGTTGATGTGGATTACCTACCTTGAGACCATGCGATGAAACCCCACATGCTTTGAGTCAGTGTTGTGGTTTGAATACTGAAGCAAAATTTAGCACGGGAAGTAAGAGCTATATTGCAAAGTCTGGCCAAATCATATCAATCAGAATTCACAAAAAACTTATCAATATAAACATAATTAAACTCTATGTTCCAACAGCAAATGCTGAAGAAGAAGAAATCAAAAACATTTATACAGGTATTGAAGAGGAAATTGATAACACACCAAAATAAGCAAAAGTGGGAAACAAAGCAAAATCCAGTGTGGTGGCAGATTTTGGCATTATGGGTCAGAGATGAAGCAGGAGAATAACTCATAGAGTGCTGGAATGGCATATTTCTGTCTGTTGCAAATACATATTTCAGACAACTGGTTAGACAACCACAAACATAAATATCACCAGATGGCCAGTACAGCAAACAAATACATTATGTAAGGAGGAAATGAAGAAGTCCTATTCTCACTGCCACAACAAGAACAAGAGCAGAATGTGGTAGTGACCATGAATTCTTAATATCAAAAGCTGAAAAAAAATCACTGACAGAAGCACACTGCCAAAATACAACTTAAATAAGATTCCTGGAGAATTAAAGTCCACATAAAGAATTGATGTGTATTATTGAACTCAATTGTCCATGAGCCAGAAGAACTGTGGACTGAAACCAGAGAAAATATCGGGGAAGAATGCTGTAAGACAATTCCTGTAGCAAAAAGAGAGAAAAGACCTAGGTGGATGATGGAAGAAGCACTCACAATTGGTAGAGACAGGTGAGAAGCAAAAATAAAAGGGGGAAAGAAATAGAGTATGAGTCACTCTCCTGTTCAGAATCCTGTGTGCAACTTTTCAACGACTATCACACAGAGACAAAAGAACTGTTACAATGGCTGGTGCAAAGAAATAGAAAAGAACAACAAAAGAGGAAAAAGCAAGAGTCCTCTTCCAGAAGATCCAAAAAATCAAAAGAAATTCAAACCTAGTTTAGAAATGCTAAAAGACAAATAGGATGACATACTATCTGACCAGGAGAAAATAAAGAGGAGGAAACATTGTACAGAAGAACTATACAGAAGAGATAAAAAGATGACTGATCCCTTTGAAGAGGAATCCTGTGAGGAAGAGCCTGAAATAGTAGTGAACACTGCTCTGGAAGGACGGACGGATGGACAGAATAAAATACCTGAAGCAAGTTACTAATAGAACTATTCCAAAATGCGTAGAACGAATTGGTACAAATCCCCGCTAGAATATGCCAACAAATATGGAAAACAAAGCAATGGCTCACATACTGAAACATTCATTATAAATTCCATTCCCCAAGAAAGGAAATGCTGAGGAGTGTAGCATACCATAGGATCATTGCACTAGTTTCCCATACAAGCAAAATAATGTTCAAGGTGTTGCAACAAAGAATTTTACCCTGTGTAGAGCAAGAAATGCTTGATCCGGATTCTGAAAAAAGAAGCACTTGAGATCATATCACAAATACATGTTGGTTTGTGGAGCACACCAATGAATTTTAGAATACCAGTGAGTGTTTTGTAGACTACAACAAAACCTTTGATTGTGTGGAACATGAGAAGTTATGTGTCCTGAAGCACACCCTATATTGTGAACAAGAAGCTAGTTTAGGGCAGAATGTGGAGAAATGGAATAGTTTCCTAGAGGCAAAGTCATCAGATAAGGATGTATTTCATCTCCTTACTTGTTAGCCTCTACACAGAACATATGTATTAGGAAAGCAGGATTAGGACTACAGGGAGGAAGAGTAAATATTGGTGTAAGATGCCTCAATAATTTTAAATATACAAATGATAAAAATACAACTGGCAGAAAGTAGCAAGCTGCAAAACCAGAACTGTAGGTAAGCATTAAGAAAACAACGTCACATCCACAGAATTGCAGAATGTTACTGTCAACACTGAGGAAATTGAAATTGTGAAATTGTGCAAACCTTAGTTCAATCATCAGTTCAAATGGAGACTGGAGCCAAGAATCTGTTGGGGGAAAGGGGCAGTATTCTTCTGAGGACATCCAAAACACCATATTTGGCCCCTGTGTCTGCAATTCTACACTCTTGTTTTATAGTAATGGTACTTCTCATACATTCAGTAATTTATCATCCTTTCTGTTTCAGACTGTGCAAGTGATTGTCCAGGCCCGACTTGGAGAAAAGATCTGTACTCGATCATCATCATCACCAACTGGCTCTGACTGGGTAAGTTGTATTCCTTATTTGAGAAATCCCATGAGTCTCTAACTTGTTTTATCATATGAAGATGAAAAAATGCTTAAGCAGAAAACTGTAAAAATCATTCCATGCAAAAAGTGGATACATGCTCCTATTTAAAAAATAACAAAAACTATATATTGTATAACTTCATTCTTTTGGGGTGGCTGAGTATACAAATGTAGGATATGTCTGAGCAGTTGCAACCGCTGTGAACCATCTTCTCCTGTAAACATGAGTTATACTAATCTGTTATCAGCTCAGCTCTTGAACATATATTCTTAGAGTGTGCCACATGGAAGGTTTCTCAAATAGCTGCAGAAATTAAAACCCACGTTCTTAATTTTGCAGTTTAACTTGGCAATCAAAGATATACCAGAAGTTACTCATGAAGCAAAAAAAGCCTTGGCAGGACAGCTGCCTGCTGTTGGGCGCTCCATGTGTGTGGAAATCTCTCTCAAAACCTCTGAGGTAAAGGGTAAACAAAAAATAAGATTGTATTTTGCCATCTTTCTTTTTTTGGATTCTTATGTCAAGCTCAGTACATATACATGCATGTAATGCAATTTAGGACTGTTGATGCTGTAACAGAAAGCCTAGATATACATAAAAGTAGGAGCCACAATGCTCTGGAAATGATGTCAAATTTAGGCTATTCTTGGGATCAAGCTAATAAGGCTGAGTTCTGACCCTTAGATATAAAAAGGGTTGTAGATAGGTGCTTGTGACAAAGCTGCCTCTTTTAAGGTTAACGATTGGTCTGTTAAAAGTTGTTTTAAAACATACTATCTTGTATGCTTCGAGCAAATAGCCCACCAGAAGCATGTGGGAAGAGGCTAGATTTGTGAGGAAAGCCACATTCACTGCAGAGGCGAGTATGCATGTCATCTGAAAGAAAAGGGAAGTCAGAGTAACCTTAAAGGAATAAAAATAATGCTGACTCATTTGAATAAGCGTATCCTTAATCTAGTTGTAAATCAGAGGAAACAGATCATAACTCATGTTTAGTTTATTATCACATTTAGGATGCTGAAAGTTCAACTTCATACTGAGTACTCCAAGGCCACATAAGATTTAAGCTCTGCTTAAACTGAGAAACCAGTTTTACAAGTCTTTGTTAAGAGTTGCTTTTCATTTTAAATAAGCCTGCACAAATGCACTGCAGTAGCATTTTCATGATGAGAGTTTGTTTAAGCATTTTCTTTTTCATTACAGGGGGATTCCATGGAGCTGGAAATCTGGTGTTTAGAAATGAATGAAAAGTAAGAATGCATTCCTGATTCTTGCCTACAACACAAATATTTCCTGGCCAAGTCAGTGCCTATGGACATGGAATGATTTATCTATAAGTGGAAGTACCAAGGGCTATTTCCCATATCTCTGCTTCCATTCTTAAAACACTTAAACGGAAACAACAATTGATTACAGCTGCACATCTTTGTTAAACTAATGTCTCAGACTTAGAATATGCCACACCTTACAAAGTTCCTAGAAGCTTATCTGATACATATCTGTCTCTAAACATTTTAATTATACAGATCCTTGTCTGGTTACTTTCTGGCTACTCCTTCACATGTTTTCCAAACAGAGATAGAGAAAGGTATCATGGAAACGAAACAAAAACTTTTCAGCATCCAGAGCATGTGGATACTAGAATCCTTAAATAGGTAGAGACAACTATACTGTGCAGGGCTTTGGAACTATCCTTTCCCTGCAGTGTCTTACAATAAAGAATTATAAGATGAATGCAGAAAAACAACACAAAGTGATAGAAGCAAAAGGAACTGAAACCAATGATTCATAAATTAAATGGTTTCTTACAAAAGATAAATCAGTGTTTTAAAAATATTTTATGCTCAGTTTTCTTCCACTTTAAAAAAAATAATGCATACTTAAACGTAAGTTAACTAGAGTCAAACATTTATCTGCCCCACTGAGTTGCTATTAAAAAGTTTAGAATTAAAGAAGGGAAACTGGTACCTCTTGAGTACATGCTCAGCCTAGAGTTGGTTTTCACTATCAGAAATAACCTGTCACACAAAACCCACTCCAGTTTCTCTCCCACCACAAAACTTTTCTTTATTTTGTCAGCAAGATGAGTAGAGGAGTCTTATTCCTACTATTAAGCAGATGGGAATCAGAAATTCTTGTCAATATGATGCAGATCACTCAGAAATCTATCAGGAGATCATGATCTGCCTTTTGCCTGTTCACTGATATGTAGTTTGTCAATGTACATGCTTATAGAAGAATATGGTAGTAAATGTTCAGAACTGTACAGTAATTGTTTTGTCTTGCTTAGGTCTTTTTATGATTTCATGAAAATAACTTTGTTTTGAAATTAGATACATATTCTATTAGAACAGACTATACGACTAGATTTGTGTATCCTGAAATATGCCATATTCTTTTAGTATGACCCAGTAACATGTCACAACGAGTTCTGGATTGTGTAAGTCAGCTGCTGCTGCTAGTCACAAAGTTGTGTCCGACCCTTTGCGACCCCATGGACAACATTCTTCCAGGCCTCCCTGTCCTCCACCATCCCCCGGAATCCACCTGAGCTCAAGCTGACTGCTTCAGCAAGCCAAGCAGCAGCAAGCACATGTCCTATTTTACGCTTGCCCTTCTCTTCCACTCTTAATTAGCAGCCCAGGATTGCCCAGTTTCTGACTTTTTGTTATGACATTCAAATGTGGAACTCTGTGTTGTTTCATCCAGACTCAGTCCCCGAACCACAAACTGGGTGATTTTGGAGTTAACTCCAGATGGCTTAAACCCTAAATGACCCAAAGCACCATGTTTGGATGTCATAATGTCCCAAGAATGGGGGTTCCTGGATTGTTGATAGAAAGCAGAGGTGACAAGTACACAGGGAACAACAGACTCAATATTGCTCAGCCTTAACAATTCCTGGGTCACATAATAGAAATTATTGTGACATGTACTATGCCAAAATCATAATTAGAACAAAGTCATTTAAATCAATGGGACTTAAGTTAGCCATGATTAATTTAAGTCCCATTGATTTCAGTAGGTCTGCTGTATGTATGACTATGTTTGACTCCAACCTAAGGTCACTAGCTTCTGTTGGTATAATTTTTTCACCTCTTCGCAATAGTTGAACTCATTCTTTCTATATGCCTTTAGGTGTGATAAAGAAATCAAGGTTTCCTACACTGTGTATAACAGGCTGTCTTTACTGCTGAAGTCTTTGCTTGCTATAACAAGGGTGACTCCTGCATACAGACTCTCAAGGAAACAAGGTCATGAATATGTAATATTGTATAGGTAATACTTACTTTAATAATCCTTTGACTTTTTTCTTCTTTTCTTTCAAAATATTTTAAAGATGTAGTCATTTTACCAATATCCAGTTTATGATTTACTATATTCTTCTAAGCAAGTCTACAGTATATGACTACCTGTGTATTCTTGCTTCCATTTTTCCTAGTACGTCTTGTTTGTCTGATGGTCAAACAAAAATGTTGTTAACAAAGTTCAACTTTTCTTTACAGAAATTGTTATATTAAATAATCATTTTTGTTTAATCAAGACATATTGAGTGGGGATTGTCATGTTCTGTTCTTTTGAATCATCTATACATTTCAGTGGGAATTGAGTAATGAGGTCAACTGTCCTGTGTTGTTTCAGCTCTCCCCTGTTCATGCTTTTCAGTTAAACAAAAACATTTATAAAGCTATTAGACATCTAAGTTCTACATAAATAAGAGAATGTGACCACCATTGCCTGAGCTAATTCAGGCCTATTTCATCTCAACCAGTTTCTCAAAAATTCTCATAGAAAATAATTTAGAAAATAAAATTCTCATAGAAAATAATTTAGCATTTTCATTTTATCACATTTTCTATTTTATATGGAAAATTTTATTTTGTGGTTTCAATATTTCAGGAGTACAGAAATAGATCTTTTCTGTTTTTGTAAAAAAAAAACACTTTTTTTCAGTACCAATAAATAAATAAATAATCCAAAGTACTGCAAAGGTCCCTTGCACCCTAGGGGTAAATGTACTTTTGTTGGTAAATTATGCTTCAGGTTAACTTAATCTTGATAGAGGATTTACCACTTTCATATTGAAAACTTGGAACATTGATTTCTTATTTGTAGCTTTCTGTAGGGAATGGAGTTCACTGGACTCCTACCATTCTTTATTGTGAGATGAATATTAACTTTGTTTTGTTTAATTTTCTCTCCTGTTTACTCCTTTAGGGCTTTCTGGTAACTCAGTTAGAAATTGGAAATGCACATTAACTTTCTATGCAAGTTAACCTTGTGAGATCATTATTGTACCACAATAATGTTTGTGTTAGACTAAAATTTCAGAACTTACTATCTATGAAATCAATTTTTATATAAAACTGAAATGATTTTGAAATAGTCATTTACTTTATGTCCAGATAGACTTTTAAAGGGCTATGTAGAACCCCAATAGCAGACTGTTTCTCTTATATATAAAAATAATGTGTGAGGGTTAAGAAAAGTATGATACTCTGCTCTGAATGTTTATGGTTTCAATGACTTGGAGGAGGCAAGTTGCTGAAAATCTAGATAAATTCAAACGTTGGTCTGGCCCATGCTTTATTCTTAAGTTAAAATTCTGGGCTGTTTCTTCTTCAACAGCACAGAGGTCTTGGAGAACCCAGGATCCAGCCAGTTCACTCCCAAATAATCCATGGTTAATAAACCATGAGTTGTTAAAGCACATGAACTGTGTGTGTCTGCACTACTTGACAGATTGCAATTGTTTGCCAGTCAGTTCCTGGTATGAATCAAAGTGATGACGCTGACTTTTCAAAGCCTTAACTGGCTTAGGATCAGTCTATCCAAAGAAGCACTGTCTCCTATATGTTCCTGCTAGATTGTTAAATCCTATTCAGAGACCCTTTTCTGGATGCTGCTGCCCAGAATTGTGTGACAGATGATTATCAAGGAAAAATTCCCCCCTCCCCATCTTCAGTATCTGTGGAAATGCCTGGAATCTTAATTGCATACATTTAAATCACAGTCTAAAGCCTTGCTCTTACAACAAAAATTAAGAGTGCAATCCCATTGGGATGCCTGTAAGCCCCTGGAAACAGATTTATGGGCATTCATTACACCATGGAACAAACAAATGATTTTGTCATCCTGTTCTGCATTTTTGCTAGTTAGGGTTTATTGCAGAGGGGAGGGAAGGAGGCTAGAGAGGCTGCAGATATGTCATTTCCTGGCCTTCCTCATCTGCCCCTTCCCTTCCCCCTTTTTCCATCTCCGAGGTCACCTTTCAGTCTCAGAGAACAACTAGTGTGGTTCTGTCTATGCTGGTTGTAAGAGGATGGGGGATTTAGGTTGGAGCCCTATTTCTGACTTCAAAACTGGAAATGCAGATAATCCTGTGGTTCCTCAGATACTGTCTAGGAGGCATGGGGTCATGCCCTCTCAGGTGTTGTTGTTTCTTGGTTTTACAGCTGTTACCTCCATTACTGTTTTGAAAACTGTAATATTTTTATATTCTCTGTGTGGTATGAGGTAGTCAGCCATAGTAGGGGTTACACCCTTTCACACTCAGAGATATGGTGGAAATCACATACCTAGTGAACTTGGTAAGGAAGTAGATGTCTCTTCTGTTCTTCCTCATATTTTATATTTTCATTTGTGGTATGATTGTTGTTTTAGTATAGCTTTAGGTTTTTATGATTGTAAATCACTTCAGGGGCATTAAGCAGTATACAAATATACAAGAGAGCCTTTCTGACCAAAGGAATGGGATATAAATCTAATAAATAATAAATGAATAAGTATATCTAATTTGTGCTCTCTGTCTATCTGTCTCCACCTATTCTAGGATCTATTTTGGAGAAGTACAGCTGAGTGGTTTGGGAGAAGGTATGCCTGAACAATGCACAAACTAGCTGAAAGCTTTTGTTTTGACAAGCTATATACCAGTAACATTTTTTAAGGTTAACTGAAAAATTACAGACTAACCAATTAAGTAAAAGAACAAAACTAGGTGCTGGTAATATACAAGATTTATTAGGAAGAGGTATACCTGAAATCAGATATCCTTCAGGGAAGGATATTGTTATTCCACAATTGCTAGTTGGATGAAAGAGAGCTTTTACAGAAATACCATCCAAGGGCAGGGATTCATAGAATAGTAGAGTTTGAAGGGACCATGGAGGCTGCTGCTGTTGTAGGACACCAATTTATATCATCCCACTCATGTTGTAAGCCGCCCCGAGGTTTTGGCAAGGGGCGGCATAGAAATGTTATAATAATAATAATAAAATAATAATAGCTGTCCAGTTTCTTTTTGAATGTCTCTCAAACCTCTCTAGGCATCTGGTTCCAAATGAACCTTGATCATTGTTGCTGACTGTTAGTTTTTAGTTTTTAAAATAAAGTGATTGTGACATTTACAGTTCCTCTTTTGCCTCTACAGGATTTCAGACAGTCCGTGTTGGGACAGTGGGTACTCCATTAGGCACCATCACTTTGTCATGTGCCTACCGAATCAACCTAGCTTTCATGTCTACCAGGTAAGGATATCATAGTCAATTGAAACCATCTTTTCCAGGAAATATTCCACTTATTAAGCCCACAGTCTTGGGGTTCTTGGATCTGCAGAGTGATATTTTTTAGCCCTGAGTTACACAACTGAATACCAAATTCCTTGTTCATATGTGGAGTTGCAGGATTGAATTGTGGCAATGCTCTGCTCTCCATAAGCTGATGCAAAGAGCATTCTGGCTGCCAGAACTTGGATTGCAGCAGAGAAGGAAAACAGTCTTATGAATAACACCATTTGCTTGTTGCATTGCAGGCAGTTTGAGAGGACCCCACCTATCATGGGGATTATCATTGATCACTTTGTGGACCGTCCCTATCCCAGCTCCTCACCCATGCACCCCTGCAATTACAGGTGAGGAAACAGGAATCACCAATAATAGATAAAGGCAGTTATTCCCACGTCCAGAGCCTTTATGGCATGTGCTATTGTGTGGAGAAACAGACAAGAGTCCTAGTAATTTTCTTATGTGAAGTGGTGTACATTAAAAAAGGCCTGCATTTCCTATTCTGTTAGAAATGGGTGGGTGGAAAATGGCCCCAAAAATTCTCAACATTTTAGATTTATTCCAGCTTACACAATGGTTAGTGAAAAATCTTTGCATTGATGTTTTCCTGATTATACTGTATGTAGAATAAAAATGCTTTGCTACATCAGATGACTTGCAGGAGAAAAAAACCCGCATATGCTTTGCAAGCATCCATCTTAGTTTTTCATGCTCATGTCTCAATATGATAAAGCATGCACAGTTCCATGCACAGTTGTTTCTTTTAAAATCAAGTTTCCTCTCTTAATATGTTCTTTAAAATTGTAGCTCAAGCAATGACAAAGTGTTTTTGTGACCATCACTAAAGCTGCATCTCCACAGCTTGTAGCATTAATTTATCAAAAGAGTCCTCCTATCAGAAAAGATTAGATATGAGGCCAATGTTTCATTATTCTCCAGGACAAATCACATCCAAAAAGACTTAATATATCCAAGTAGTTCTTCCTTCAGCACTTGTAAGGAAAGAGTAAGAGCTGCTTCATAATTCTCCTTTCAACTCCACTCATATGGCCTACTTCTTGCCTCCAATGTCTCTGTCAGTTTCACATTTATATTTATTGAACCATTCCCATTTTGAAATTTATTCCATTGTTTTGTTACAGAGCAGCAGGTGAGGAAAATGCAGTAGCATATCCATCAGTGGAAGACTCCCAAGAAGCATGCACCACCTCTTTCTCTACTTCTCCACCATCCCAAGTAAGTGACTTTTCAAAGATATTGCTAGAAGTTTCCCAGCATGCCTCTTTGGAAAAGAGGAAGTATACAGCCACATTTGCCAATAAGTTTTTGTTTTTAGTTCACTGACAGCCACCTCTTTATTGTACACTTTGTGATCTGTAAGATAGATAAAGAAATGAATATTCATGAAAACTAGTCAGGGAACTTTGGTTTCTATGCCTGTGGGGTTAAGGTGCAGTCCTATGCATATTTAGACAAGGAAATGGCCTGCAATTCTCAGTGTGCCCTAGCCAAACATGGTATGCCAAGGCAGGCTGGAAATTGTACGCTTTTCTCTGCCTTAATATACACAGACTGTGCCTTAAGTTTTCTTGTCAATATATTTTTATATGCCCAGTTATATACACAACTTGTTACTGGTTTCATATACAGTTTTGGATCTGAATATGTTTCTTACACACTACTGATTATACTGTATTCATCTTTTCCCATTCAGTAGTGCTTTAAAAAATAAGCTCTGCCTATCAAATATTAAACATTTAAGGATGGATCACTTTTTTTCTGTACCTTCTAAAACTGTACATATGCGCAGGGAACCCAAATTTAAAAGACAACGAGCCCTGTATCTGTGTAGCAGGTGTTGAGCAACTTTATTTTAAAGCTCCAATTAAACAGGGATAATCTTGATGTGGAAATAATTTTCTGAATGCAATTTCTCCCTGTTGGAATTGCAAATGAATGCTGTTGGGATAAGCAAAGTCATAGACAACCGTTCTGCAGAAATACTAACGACTATATTTTAATATTAGACAGGAAGAAAGAGGCATATAAACCTTGTGCCTCATATCTGGATTAGAATATTAATGTCTAGTTCAAATTTGTGTGTGTTCTGGAGCATTCTTGACATTCTGATTATAGACTTTCCTACTACTTAATGTAACTATTACAAAAGAAACCAGATCTTCTGAAGAGTTTTGACTCTTGAAGAAACATGCCTTCTGGATTTCTGGCAGCCAGTGCAGTTAATAGATTTCTGGCCAAAACATTTCTTTGTCCTAGGGCTTTGTGTTCAGAATATTCAGAGAGCCATTTTGACTGAAGGGGCAGGGTATAAATCTAATAAATGAATAAATTTTTAAAATGCTCATTGGCTTATTTCTCATCAGTTGTTCTGTAACAATCAGATAAGATAAATTTCAGAATGGAAATATTCAGTAAAGCCCTTTGAAAAATGCAAGACTATTACAGCTAGATTCTCTAAAATTTACACATTTCATTTAAGGCAAGTGCAGTTGGATATTGTTGTAATTCCAAATACATGTTAATGTGAGACAAAATCTCAGACTGTTAGTTAAATATATTCTGCAGTGAATTCTTTGATACAAACTATAACTAGGAACAGTTCAGTGTGAAACAGATAACAATTCCCCTGATATTGTAAGCCATTTATAAATTATGCAGTGCCCTTACAATTCTATAACAGCTGACATGCAGGAACATTTCCAATAGCTGTGGCCACAGGGTGGTCTTGACAGGGTTCAGTTCATCCAACTCTTTTCAGTTTTTCTTTCTGAAACCCTTTTCTTTTTCTTCCTTTCATGTTTTCTTTTGTGTGTCTTTGTCTATGTATAGTGTGTGTTTACTGTCACTAAAGCACATTTTCCGACCCCTCCTCCTGTGGTGATGGATACCTTGAAGGGCCCTATGATGGGGCTGGCCTTTTCACATCAAGTGAGTTCATTGTAGGAAAGTGTGTGGGGCCTAACAAATTTAAAACCCAGAAAGTACATGGCAAAAATGTGTTTACAGTAACATATAAATGATGTGCTGATTTTATACCTATGAGACTGAAGACCCTGAAATGAAGCAGGCCTTTGGATTTGTTCTAAATATGTTGTCGTCGTTGTTCTACAACATCTTTTCCATTTTTGATGGAGAAGGAAGGAAGGAAGGAAATGAAAGTTATTTCTTTCATGTAAAGTTGCATTTGTTCATCTTCCTGGTCTCTGTGCATCACACATACAGGCTTTGCACCTGTAGAGAGCCTGTTGTCAGGAAGATTTCATAACTGAGAGCTCAGTCATCCTCGCATTCAGTTTACATGGGAGGAGTTTCCACCCATTCCCTTAGTTCTTCCTTGACTGGCTTCTCTGCTGCCTCAGGAAGTTTTTTTTTTCTCTTTCTTTGCAACTTGACCAGGTTTTCCTTCTGTTCTATTCTTCCTCAAAAGCATTATTCAATATACCCACTTTAACTCTTGCCCATTCTAGTTTTTCTAAACAATTACCCCTTTTGCCCAAAGAAAAATGGAGACCTTTCTTCTTTCCTCACTATATATATCCATAACTGCCTATTTCTACTTTCTACTCATTCCTGATGACATCTAAGGCACTTTTTCACAAGCATGTTAGATGTGCCAGCAGGCTCCTGCTGACTGATATGCATTCGCTCTGCCTGCTTTGCCTGGGTGAAGGGCATGTCTCTGATCAGTGCCCTTACTGCCAGGCCTTCACAAGACAGGCCCAAAAGCACAGGGTAGATCAGGTTTGTGTGGAGCTTTGAAGCAAGGTACTCCAGGCATTGAACACCAGCAAACAGCCAGAAATAAACTGCTCTTTTACTTCTGAGGTGTCATTCTCAATTCAGTCTGTCTCCCCCACAGCTCTGTCTCTAACCATGGGCTACTCCACACTGCTGTCCTTGAGGAAATCCTTAAAGATCTCAAAAGCAAAGTAATTCATTAAGAAAGCCAAGGAAGCAAAGCTGGCAGAGGCTGCAAAAGCGAAGGTTCACAAGGCACTCCAAACAACATGATCTGGATTCAGCTAGAAGGGAGATTTTGACACTGAGTGCAATGAAACTAGGACCATTGGTACTGAGACCAGAACCCATCTCAGTTTCAGTACCAAAAGTGAAGATTTAAGATCTATCTCCCCCTGCTTAGCCCTCTTCCAAAATTTTGGTATCCCAAGCAGCTGGTGTAACTGCATGTGAAACTAGCATCTTTGAGTTCAGGTTCCTTCCGTGCATTGTCTTCAGCTGCCACGTCTCCAGTCTTTTACCAGATCTAATCACCACAGGAAGCACTCCCATTCTCCCTCTGATTGGAACCAACGCTCAGACTGGTCTGTCCATGCTCTGTACCCAGAGTACTATGATCCATAGGGGTATTCACACCAACAGAAACTCTTCTGTGAACTGCAGTAGCAAGGGCATTTCTATGCAGGTCCAGAGGCTGGCCCAGTCTCTCACACCAGCTATCCAGCTGCATTTCAACTTCAAGCCCCAGTGGATTGACAGGCTCAACAACAGCTGCTGTTGCATTTGAGGCACAGAGATGACCCTGATAAAAATTCCCTGATAAAGCACTCAGATCCTCACAGAAGGCAACCGTGACTTTCCTTGGCCTCACCCTCTCCCCATTCTCATCCTCCATCTCATTTGATGGTTGCTTCTTTCTCCCTTCTTTTTTGCATGGAAAAATATAACTACATATGCTGAGGCTCTCTCCAGTGCCCCCCTGTCTCTTAGTAACATGAGAGTACTGTTCCATGTCTGGCAGAGGTAGAACAGCTACATTTGAAGGAAGTGATAGTCCCTTCTCAAGTCCACCATGGATTCCATTCCGTATATTTCATAGTATTGAAATGAGATAGAGGACACTTACCAATCCTGGACCTCAACTTCTTTGTAGATCTTTGGGATGTGTACTTCCATACTTCCACTAAACATTCAAACAGATACTACCTGCATTTCCAGGTGGGAAGAAAGAATTTTACTCCTCAGTCTATCCAGTGTTGCTAGGGTATTTACAAATACATGGAGGTAGATCATGCCTTCAAGGAATCCAAGTCTCCTCAAAGCAGGTCAGCTGGCTAATTGTGCCACACTTCATGATTTGCTTGATCCAGACTATCTATTTTTTATTTACTATATAATCTTGGACTGTGCATAAATGCAGAAAAATCTGTTCATTTCCCCTTTCCAGTCAATGTTTTTCACTGTGGCACAGCTGGTCTTCATCTCAGCAGCAGCTCCATAGACAACAATATCCATACTTACTGAGATGCCTAACAAGCAGTTGAGACAGTCTCTTATCACTGCACCCCAGCTCCAATGGTGCCACTCCAGCTTAGCCAAAGGAACCCTGTTTTCCCCTCCTGAGCTGACTTTCACAGTCAAGAAAGATATCTCCTATCCAGAAGGAGAACCCATATGTGGTCTCTCAAAGACCCATGGGACATAGAATGTGAAACCTGCAAACATGCCAGCATCTGGAAATGGTTGTAGTGAAGAAGCCTCTTGCTTTGTTCCAAATATTCCTGCCCAGTTACCATGCCAAGATCACCACGGAGAACACCACAGTGGTCTTCTACATAAACAAATGGGGAGCAATCAGTTGAGCCCATTGACTTATTTAGCCAGCCTGATCTGGAATTGGTGTGTTGACAGAAACACCGTACTGATGGGACCAGCAACATCTTAGCCATCATACTGAGCAGGAGAAATCCCAGTGCAAGTGAATGGTATTTGAGCACCGCACCATGGAAGCAGATCTTCAATTTTTTCTGTCAACCTCTTTATCACTCAAGGCAATACTATTTGCAAGATGCCGTTCTGTTGATTGGATGGGGAGTTGTTTTTACCTTTCCCCCTGTTTCCTCTGATCACAAGGATACTAATGAAAGTTCATCAGGATGCTGCTGACTGCATCCCAATAACACTTCAGTGGCCCAGGCAACCCTGGTTTGCTGCCAGTTGAACATGTCCAATCAGTCCAGCTCCCACTAATATCTTGTGCTTGGGGGAGAAGTGGCATGGAGGTTCCTGCCTTTGAGCATGCAATTCCCTCTCTGCCGCATGAACTACAGGAAATACAGGACATGGCTTGAAAGTTTCCACCAGGAAGTCCTACACTTTAAAATGGCAAGCTTTCTTAAGGCTCATCATTTTTTCCTCACACCTATTAAATAGGCAATTCCTTTGAGGACTAAAGAACATTGTTCCAGTCACTCATTTTTAGCACCTAGCTGGGGTGTCCCCGTTGTCCTACAAGTTCTTACAAGGAAACCATTCGAACCCATGGTGACAGTTGACCTTCATTTACTATCCTGGAAGGTTGCCTTCCTGGTGGTGAAAATGTCAGCCCAGTGCTCCAGTGAATTGTATGCTGTATGAATGGATATCCCATACTTTGTCTTTCACAGAGACGAGGTGATATTTCTGGATCCCTCCTTCCTTCCCAAAGTTGTATCTCCTGTTTCATTTGAATCAGGACATTGTTTTGACAGTCTCTTTTGAGTCTCTGTCCAGTCTGAGGGAGTCTGTGCTGCATATACTGGAACTTTGTAGCATGTTTGCATATTTTTATCAGTCCTGAAGGCTTTTAATCTGTAATGATAGCAAGACTAAAGGCAAGACCTGTCACCTTAGAATCCTGCAGCCTGAGTGATAAGGGTAATTTCCCTGGTTTATGAGCTAGCTGATCTACAGCTCTCAGTACCGTCAAAGGCACACTATGCAAACAATGGTGACCTTAACTACACTGCAACCAGGATTTCTCTGCCAGGACTTCTGTAATGAGCAGCCTGGTTGATTCCTTCAATATTTGTGAAACATTACAGACACAACATCTGTGTCAAAGCAGATTGTGCCCTTGAGAGAGCAATCGTTTCATCAGTACTTCAATGATGATGTCATCCAAGGACACCTAAGCTTGCTAGTCACAAATATGTGTAATGCACAGAGACCACAAAGAAGAAAGGTAGGTTGCTTACCTGCAACTGTCATTCTTTGAGTGGTCATTCACAGACCCTCCCCCAGTGACCCCTCCCCTTGGTGTCATATGCTAAAGTTTTCTTCTCCTATATGAGATTGGATCTGAAATTTTCCTTTCTATACCTAGAATTGGTTTGACTAAAAATCTGTTAAAATGATCCTCCCTCAGGCCACAAAGATGGTATTAAGTGGCATCTGAGGGAAAGGGTAGGTGATCTTCCCACATATACTGAATGTTTGGGCAGGAGAGAGATTCCCACCAAAATGCTCTCAGCTATGAAATCATCCCAGCAACAGACTCCATGTAGGCATGGAACCCATATGTGTGAATGCACAGATAACCCCTCAAAGAACAACAGTTACAGGTAAGCAACCTGTTGTTATATTATCACTGAACAGGGAATTTGCAAGGAGTAATGCTAACATGTTGTTGAGAAGGTCCAGGAAAAACTTTCAGGGAAATCCTGATTGCTTTGTGGAAAGTAACTTTTTTTGGAAATTGCTGTAATATTTTATTGCGCTGGCTAGGTTGCAGGGAACAGTATTTTTCACTTTTGAAGAGATACAAGGCCCATTGCCACACTCACATATCCTGTTATCCCCCGTCCCCAAAAAGAAGTTGTTCTGCTTAGGATAGTTTGTTCAAATATATTATGGAGTATATCCAGTGTCTTCCACCAGTAGAATGGACACTACCACAAGCAGATAAATCCCTCCTCCACAATCTTCTCTAAAGAGATACTTTCATCACATGATCAGATCTCAACTCATGTAGTATTAAAGAAACAGACACAATTTTAATACGAGATTTATTTGATAGGCATGAGTAAGAGGAGTGATGAAAGGAAGGGGGATTTGCATCGTGCATAGATAGTTCAAGGCTCCGTTCTGATGATGGTCATCACTGCCAAAGTATAGGCAAGAAATGATCCCTAAATGAAATTCCCAAATTCCAGTGTATGCTCTTTTGCAAATGCACATCAAATTGCATCGCCTGAAAGGGCAAATGTTATCTAGGAATGATCAACAGATTTCATACCCTTCAAAATGGCCAGAGGAAAATGGTAATATGTGGCAGGCGTGGAAGCAGTAAGTAAGACAGCCAACAATTTTGTTCTTCTTTATTATTGTACAACTCTCATTTCGAAGCACTATTTTTTTAATTTTAAAATCTCGTAATGTCTATGGCTTCAGGTTTGGCACAGTGGCAAACGTCGTGTCCCTGTCTCCTGCATACATTGTAAACATGAATGTATCTGTCCATGCAGGCAGTACACAGAACTGTTGCTGGAAATGGGAGGCTTGTTCATTTCTCCCATATTCTCCAGTCAGCCATCCTTCTGTGTACTGTCCAAATTTTCTGATGCTCTGGATAGGTATGGGGGAGAATTTCATTCGGGTCACATTTTAATACAAACTTATGGAATTCTCAGTACTTGAATCTATATCAAACTGGAATGTGGTTAAGTGTCAGTAACTGCACAAACCTTTCACAACCTTCTTTTTTTTAAATGACTTTCTATTTGGTGTTATCAGCAAATTTGGCCTCCTCAGTGCTGACCCTCTAACTCTAGATTCTTTATGAACAAATTTAAAAGAGCCAGTTGGTGAAAAAAATTCACATATAAAAATATGCATACAAATGCATGTACATCTGCATAATTAATGTATTTTGTGTGCAAAGAGGCTTTATCATATAATCACCTGAAAAAGTTTATATTGAAAAACGTGTACAAAATGTGTTTTTTCAATACAATTTGAGAAACGTGATTAAAAATATGTAAGACTTTTTGTGCTGACATAAACATCCACAAGCTGATGTTGAAACAGGATGGAATGAGCTTAACTTTGTAAACTGAGAAAATGAACAACATTGAACTTGATAGATTCCCTGGGTCTGAAGTATATAAACAGGGATTGGGTACACAGAGCTTTACTGAGGCCTGTGTGACTTCATATGTAAGAGCTGCACCTGCACTTGGATTTTTTCAGGCTCCAGTAGATTTACTAAATACAGTTTCTATCTTCAAAAGACACTGCCGTGACACTTAAAAATATGGCCACTTCTCAAGCAAGGTATTTGGCACAAATTCAGTATACACTATGGAAAAATGGACATATGTATTCCATAGTAATACTTACACAATATGTAAGGTATGGGACTTGCTTCTTGTAAGAACAACCTCTTATATATATATTGTTTGTATATACTTCTAGCCATCATTCTCAGACACACCTCTCATCCATGGCTGCATACTGGAGATACTAATTGTCCTTTTATGGGTAGCCTGTAAACCCACAGTGTTTAATGCATTGACTCACTTGTTTGCTTTAACATTTTAAAAATAGATATCGTTCTGCACTGAACTTGCATTGAACTATCTCCCACAATATTTTTGTTGTGTTTTTACCAAAATGGGCTAAATTTGAAGGAAAATTCTTCATATATTATGCAGGAAAACATTCTAAAGATTGTTTGAAAGATCCTAAAACGGCTAAGCCAACAGAGTACACTAATTATTATATTTACATGGCCACATAAAATAGCACAAAACCACTGTAATGCAATGTTACCCTTCTGCTGCAGAATCAACTGATGTATCAGTAAGACAGCAGCCTAGTCACTCCTGCTGCCTAGTAGGCCTTTAGTTGCAACTGAAGGAGTCCAAACATTTGTTATTGAGTAGATTAAAAATATAATGAATAAATAGCCAATGATTATTTGTTTAAAGGCTTATTTCAGTATGGAAGTGGCCCTTTCCTTCTTGCCATGCTAGAGGACATCTTCTTTGTGGCATCCATCCTGACCACAGATGGCAGAGGAAAACAACAAACCCTGGTTCACACAACACAAGATGGCATGTTGTGAGCAGAGCCGGCTGGTGCCGGAGGTCAGACTAGATGGCCCAGGAGACCCCTTCTGACTCACTCTGTTTCTATGTTTAAGATGATAACCTGTTACAGGTTACTATCCATGCTGGGCTATGTCATGCAAACCCACACTTATTTCGCAAAGTGGCTTGTGTGTAGGTGACAAGCCACCCAACAACTCACAGCTTTTTCTAAGAGTTGTTGTACCCTGTGGTAACCTAATAGTCATGGGCAGCCTGGCTACAAATGCGAGGATTGGTGCAGCAGATCCAACTGGTATCAGCTGCCACCATTGAGAGTAAAACAAACCCAGTCTCCTTAATCCGCAGGCACTCTTGGTCACTTGCGAACAACTGGCCAAGATTCCTAATGGGTACTCTTATGTTGGACTTCTTTGCAGCCCTCTTGTATCTTGAAGAGGCAGCTGTTCACATGCTGCTTTTTCAGAAAGAAAATCTCCAGAGAGCTGAAATTAAACATGCCCAAGAAAAAAAGATACTTCTTTTTTTAGTGTGGTTTGGGAATTCACCCCTGTGAAGTTCCTTTCATTGCTGGTCCTAAGTCAACAGTGACTTAATCTTTTATTTTTTAAAAATGGAGGAACTTTGTCATCAACCATGGTAATTTGATTTTGTGGAGTCTAGGACGAAGAAAGATTGGGGAGACATTTAATACTTTCATTAGATCACAACAGTTTATGGCTGAATCCAAATAACCCAGTGTGGAGAGCCAGTGTGGTGTAGTGGTTAAGACCATGGAACTGGGACTCAGAGGATCTGGGTTCTAGTCCCCGCTCAGCCATGGAGCCAACTGGGTGACTTTGGGCCAGTCACAGACTCTCAGTCCAACCTACCTCACAGGGTTGTTGTTGTGGGGATAAGATGGAGGAGGAGATGTAAGCTGCCTTGAGCCCTTTGTAGGAAAAAGGCAGGATATAAATCAAAAAATAAATAAATAAACCCCATACACACAAAAGTTTCCATCTGTGTTCATGGTCTTCATCAGTTTTCTTTTCTCATTTTGTTACACTCTATCAAGATGAATCCCAAATATTTCCAAAATGCTAGCAATAACTTGTTGGACTGCGCAAGGGCTACAGTTAGGAAAGAAAACCACAAAGCTGTGCTGCATATGGTGATGTTGTTTGGAATCTAGGCTGTCTTTCAATCTGATTATGTCTATCAGATGAGGGTCTGGTTAAAACAACATACCAATAAATAACAGTGTGTGTAGTGAAAGGAAAGGGATAATGTGCTTTCCACTGGGGAAAACGCTCAGCGGCAGAAGTTCACGGACAAACATTTTTACAGAACTGGTGAATTCTTTGAAAGATTGAGAACATCATGACATTCAGCTTTTGAAAAAATGAAGTCCCTGACGTTTAGGAAGGCCCGGAAAATATGAGAAACATGCAGTAGAGAAACTGTCCTTTGCCCTTTAATAGGAAATGAATTCTGAAGTTTTCCTCAGTCTCCTGTAGTTTTCAAGTGACTGCTCAGTAGTCTGGCAAGTTAGAGGCAAGCTGTAGCTACCATTATGCTATCCTTCAAACATCATTAAGGAAATTTCCACCTGTTACAGGCTGTTCCATCTGTGTATCATTTTTGAAGCAAAATTCAGCTTTGAGAATTGATGCTTAGTGATCTGAAACACCGCTTGGAATAAGTTTAGTGGGACCTTTTAAGAAAATATGCAATTGATGAATAAATTAATTGTTTGTGTGTGTGCATATGCCTTAGAATCAGACAACCATAGTTCCAATCTACTATTTTATACTGATTTCTTTCCCTGGTCTTGCCCAAAAATTCTAAAAATGATTCAGACTGTGTGAGGTTTTCCATTTCTCTCCCTTTCTCTTCTCCTCTCTCATTTTCTTAGCTCTCCAGCTCTCGTCTTTCTTATCAACCTGCAGCCCTGGGAGTTGGATCAGCTGACATGGGTTACCCAGTAGTCTTTGCTGGAGGCTTGAGTGCTGCACATCCTCACCAGGTATTCTTAAAGCTTTGAGGCCATTAAATGCATCTCACTGTTCTTTACAAAGCTTGACACATTTCTAGATCCATTCATATCACACTGGTAAAGCAGCTAGGCTTACAGTCGGAAAAGATCATAATTTTACATAAGGATTTGTCTCTATTTCAGATGAAGCCCAAGCAGAATTGGGTCCCTTCAGAGGCAAGACAGGTTTCCCAAGGCAAAGAGGGCTACCCTCTGAAACCACCAGAGGAAGACTTTTTTTTATCAATCTGTGCTTGGAGATACAGGGAATATGCAGACATTATGTCTTATTTCCAAATAGCATTTTTTGTGTTTCATTTTTCTAACAAGGAGGCAGAGGGAGCAAATGATGACAGAGAGGTCCACCTTCTTATCCTAGCATATATTTTATCAGAGGCATCAATCATTGTGCTTGAGGGCAAGGATGGAACCATGAGATGGCCATTTTCCCAACACCACCAAGCTTTATTATTTAAAAAAGCCTTAAACTGCTGATGGTGATACTTGTGTCTGGACAGGTATATATGGAATAGATAAAGAATTTCTGTTTCTCCCATGGGTATGGGAGGCCAACTGGCTGTGGAGATGTGGAAAAGCAGTGTATCCCCAGGTAGGCCAACGGATCTCTTAGCTGGCCTCCTGCTACAGCAAAAGAACTTTATGCAGAATATACTTTCCAAAGGCCCCTCTGCAGAGGCCAAGCAATGTATCTTATAATACCTGGTAAATATATGAAAACAGGACCAGGTGGCCACCCTACAGATCTCATCTAAAGGGACTGTTCCCCAATAGGCCACTGAAATGGTCATGTCCCTAATGGAATGTGCCAGGATATCCCCAGGAACTGTTAGGCCACTGGAGGTATAGATTAGGGTAATGCGTTTGTGCAGCCATCTAGCCAGGGAGGCCACGGATACCTTCATTCATAGGGAGGAAGGTATGAAAGAAATGAATAGAGAGTTGTGCTGTCTATGGAATCTAGTCCTTTCTAGACAAAGTTTCAGTACATACCTAGCATCCAGAGTGTACCACTCATTTTAATGAGGGGAAGATGGTTGTTGGCAGAAGGCTGGGATTGTCAGCTCCTAGTACTCCTATGGATGGCCAAATTGACTTTTGGAATAAAAGATGGATCAGGGCAGAGAAACACCTTATCTTGCTAGAAAACATGCATATCTCTGTCAGAAGAGAGTATCCCTAGTTCTAGTTAAAAAACCCTTCTGGCAGCAGTGATGGCAACTTGGAAGATGGCTTGAGACAGGTGGCACCTAGGGATTCAAGGGGACCTTGATTAGGATCCCAGACACTGTATACAGGTTCCAGGTTGGAATCCTAGGGATTGTGACTAATTAAGGAGACTATCCTCAGGAATATTTTGGCATGTGGATGGGTACCTAAGGGTGGTGCCCCAAAATGGAGCCTACTTGCCTTCTAAGGGTATTGAGTCAAAGACGAGCTGACATGCCCACCTGGAGAAATTCTAGAATGTCCAAGGTACTGGAGCTGTCTCTGTCTGAGGTTTGGGCTCACACTAGGGGCACCTGCCAGGTACAGTTGTGGACTCTCTCGGTAGAATCTCTCCTGGAAGCTAGGAAAATTGTGACTACCTGGGCAGGGAAGTCCCACTTCCTTAGGCCCCTCCTGGGTGGTTAACCTCAAGAAACTTGGGTCTTGATACCTGTTCTTTATCTCTCACTGAGAAGGCAGTAGTGGGTTGGAAGGGTAACTATTGGAAACTGACAGATCAGCATGCCATTATCTTCTTGGCCAGTTGGGGGTGTGTTGAGCTCTTATCCTTCATCAACCTTTGGGATGAAGGGAAGGGGCACGAGGGCATAGAGGAAGCCATGGAAAGTGTCTGAGAATTCAGCTTCCTTTTTCTGGAAACAGGTCGTAAACTAATAAGCTTAGCATTGTGTGGAAAGAATAAGAGGTTGAGGCAGGGGAGATTCAGCTGTTATGTCAATTTATTTTATTTATTTTTTTAGGGAACTTCTATGCTGCCCCATTCACTGAAGCCTTGGGGCGGCTCACAAACATAAATAAATAACATCATATAAAACAATATAATTTAACAGTATAATGCCTTGAAGTCCTCTGGACCACTGTCCCTGGACCCTGGGAGGTCCTACTGATTCAATCAAACATTTCAGTCAATTTGAACATTTAAGACACCCCTGAGATGTTCAGCCCTGATGGACCAGACATGCTTCTGAGCCCAGTGGAACAGCTTCATGGCTTCCTCTTCGAGTGCCTTGATGCAAATTCCCCATTATTTATTTATATATGCCTTGACCACCACATTGTCCCTCTCAACTATAATGTTCCAGCCCTTCAGGAGGTAGAAGAATTGTTGGAGAACCAGGCAGATTTTCAACGATAGCAGATTTACAGACCTAGGATTCTTCCTTGGAGCAGTAGCTCTCTGTGTGTTGACCATGGAAGACAGCTCCCCAAATGATAAGCCAGGTGTCCATCATTAGGAAAATACTTTTTGAATCCAGGAGGGAAATGCCTCCTACCTTGTTGGCCAGCTATAACCACCAGTGTACGGAGAGAAAGACAACTCTCTTGGAAGGATAACCACTGTGTTGAGGTTGATCATGCTCTCCATCTGGAATCTTAGAAGGAAGTTCTGTAAGTCCTGAAGTGGAACCTTGCCTATTGGATGGAATCTGGACTGTTTCCATATTCTGGTATTTCCTCATGACATGTTTTCTGAGCTAGGCTGGGCTGTTTTCCAAATCACTGAATTGAGCTTGAATTTAATCTGTCAACTGGTGCATAGTTTTAACGCTAGCAAAAACTATCTCCATACTGTTTTGGATTTGCATGGGTGAAGTTAAGCAAAAATTAAATGGAATCCAGCTTTATTCACACATACGTAATTACACTGGCACATAGGAAGAGCAAGTGTTTCTCTGTCATCTCTTGGTTAGTTATAGCTGTGAGTCTGCTCTTTATGATGAAGAGTTGAATATTCATTTTCACTAACCATTTCAGAATTATGGAATTTTGACTTCTTCCCTTTGGACTCTTACAACCAAGTCCAAACATTTTACAGAACTGTTGTGAGGTTATTTTGCTTGATTGTGGTTAGAGTGTTGAACTGGGACTGAAGAGACATGGATCCCCCACTCTGCCATGAAAGCTACTTGATGACTTTGAACCAGTCACTGAGCCTGTTTGCATAAGGGTGGGGAAATAAAGCGTGTTAGTTTACTTCCCCCGGTTTGCATTCTGAGAGGATCTACATAATTACTTTTACTTGTGTAGTTTACTGCACAGTGCAAACCCAGTGAGTGTGACTTTGTTGCTACAGTTAATAAACCATCTCAGAACTCACACTGACCCATGGGTCTTGGGTGACTTGTTAAGCATGGCAAGAAGTTTTATACAACACAGCAAGCATCTGAAATACAACCAGTACACATGGGGAAAATAAACCACATTTCTCTCTGTGATTGTATGAATTCAATCACTGACTTTCAATCTAACCTACTTCATGGGATTTTTGTGAGAATAAATAGACAGGGAGTTGATCATTCTGGGCTCCTTGAGGGAAGGCAAGATATAAATGTAACTAACACATTTTTGATGAGAAAGGGAAAGGAGGGATGCCTGGGAAAGGAGGAATTTTATGGATTTTAATTATATTTAGACTACAGTGCAGGTGTGTCTGAATACTGTTTTGAATTGTTTCTATGTCCCTGATGATGAAGTGGGATATAAATTGAACCAAATTAAAGGAAAGACAAACAATTAAGAATATGCCTCACTAGACTTTCTCCAGGCCACAGTCCAAAGATTTCTCTTTTATTTATAGAACAACTTGAAAGCTGAGCATTGTTGTGCTAACCTTATGAGGAGCAATGCAGCTTTGTCACTTAAGAAGTCTGAAGGTTCCCTACCCGCAGGGAGGTTGGCATCAAACACCTTCATGCAAGAAAGCTTGAAAAGGTTCAGCCAAACACAGCAATGGGAAACTCCTGTCTAGCTTTTTCTGACAATTGTTCACTTCCAGTGATCTCTCTCCTTGGCTTCTAACTTCCTGTCTCTCCACCTGTCACTTTCCTATATATTTGACTGTCATCCTTCACAGTGTTGTTTGTCTGGTGGTAGGAAGCCTTCAAAGTTCTTAAGAGCTAAAACCAGGCTCTTTCTTTTGTCACTGTCATATGTAACCCAGCTGCCAGTTACCTTTCATCAATAGTGAAACAATCAAACATTTGAAAATAGCATAAAAACATGATGATAGATGCTGGATCAGACTAAGGGTTCATCTAGTTCACCTGGTGTAGTCTTCTCTTGAACAAATACTAAAATGTTTTATTTGTCATCCCTTTCCACTCCAGTTGGTTGTTCCAGGGAAAGAGGGGGGAGTGCCTGTGGTTCCTAACCAACCAATGCATGGCACTCAGGCTGATCATGAAAGAATGGCAACATGCACCCCTTTGGATGGGGGCCACTACCCTGCAGTTACTCCATCTAGTAGGTAAGTATTCTATTCCTCCATTGTAGCTTATGTTACTACTCTTACTATAAGTTTTAAAAATGAAAATGAGTTTACTTGAATATAAAGTGTTTTCTTACATTAGCCAGTAATTTGGGGAAGAGGAAGCTGAGAAAATCATTAGAGGAGCTTAGCATCTCTAGAAGTGATGCAAATTTTCATAATAAAATACCTCTACACACATAATCAACTGCTGAGTTATTGCATTATTTAACATTAGCCAGAGGTTAATCGTACTCACTTTCACTGTCATTGATGTAGCAATACTTGTATCTAAAGGTTGTTACTGTTTTGTTCTTTGGTGAAGTTACTACTTGTGTCCCAATTGGAAATGAGAGATCTAAAATTATAATCTGGTAACATTGTATTTCTGGCTGTTTTGGTCTGCTTCCTTTTCTGTGCTGTGGATTTTTCATAGCCCTTGTTTGCTTAAGATCTGTTCGTTAAGTAAATCACTCCCAAATGCACTCTCATGTTCACGTGGCACACTGATGTCTAGGTTTCTATTAACATGATACAAACAGAATCTCTGATACGTGGTTCTTGGACTTTATCACAGCAAGGCTTCTCAGATCAAGACAAAAAGTCTAAATAAACTACGTGGTTTGGCAGCTTTGGCCTAATTTGATGTTTAACCTTTTGATTGTGTCAAGATGTCTGTAAAAAAAGAGGTGGGAAAATAGAGAAGGAAAAGAAGCCTTGGGAAGTTTTGGGACTTGTCATGCAACTGCCTGTACTACTTTAGGAAGTTCACTTTATACTCTGAGAAAACTTGATTTAGAAAGTCACAGTGTGATCATTTCCACCCTAAGATACATCATTGGCAACACATACAGAGTTTATTGTTGGTAATAATGAAGTTTTAAAACTATTTACTACTGGTCAACATAACAGTGTTAGTTTAGTTCCTTCGTATGAGCACATTGCAGTTATTTTTAAAATTAAAAAGCTTCTATAAGCTTAGAGGAAATAACCTTGTTTTTATTTGCTTTTGTATGGCATGAATAAATACAATATACAGACCCAGGAACACATCATTCATTAATTTATTTTATTTATTTATTAGAACATTTCTATGCTGCCCCTTGCCGAAGCCTCGGGGCAGCTTACAAACACAATAAAATACAATAAAATACAAAAATAACAATATAAAGTTAAAATTAACAATATAAAATAAATAAAAATATAAAATATAAAAGAAGTCGCCCTGGCCAGATAAATAAGCAAATATTGTTAATAATTAAAATGATGTTTAAATAAAAAGGTCTTCACCTGGCGCCGAAAAACAAGTAACGACGGCACCAGGCGGACCTCTCTGGGGAGCGCATTCCATAGATTGGGCGCCACTGCAGAGAAAGCCCTCCTCCGAGTACCAACCCTCCTAATATCTTTCATGGAGGGTTCCCGGAGAAGGGCCTCTCCCGTAGATCTCAAGGGGCGGTCAGGCATATATGGATGTAAGCGCTCCTTCAGGTAACCAGGACCCAAGCCGTTTAGGGCTTTATAGGTCATAACTAACACCTTGAATTGGGCCCGGACTTCAATGGGAAGCCAGTGAAGCTGACGGAGGACTGGAGTCATGTGAACATAACGCCCCGTCCCCGTCAGCAACCTGGCAGCTCTATTTTGAACCAACTGAAGTATCTGGACCATCTTCAAGGGAAGCCCCACGTAAAGCGCGTTACAGAAGTCAAGGCGGGAAGTCACCAGTGCGTGTGTCACCGTCGCAAGGCAGTCGTACTCCAGGTAGGGGCACAGTTGATTAATCAGCCGAAGCTGAAGGAAAGCGCTCCTCGCCACCGCTGTCACCTGAGCTTCTAATGAAAGCTCCGGGTCGAGGAGTACTCCTAAGCTGCGGACCTTGTCCCTAAGAGGGAGTGCAACCCCATTCAGGACCAGGTCAAATCCACCCTCTCCGAAGCCCAATCCGCCAACCAACAGGACCTCCGTCTTGTCTGGATTGAGCTTCAGTTTATTGGCCCTCATCCAGCCCATTACCTCGGCCAAGCACCGGTTCAGCACAGCCATTGCCTCACCTGGATTAGTGGAAAACGAGAGGTAGAGCTGGGTATCATCAGCGTACTGATGATTCCACAGCCCACACCTCCTGATGACCTCTCCCAGCAGTTTCATGTAGATATTAAACAGCAAAGGGGACAAAATGGAGCCCTGTGGTACTCCATGGCATAGCTGCCATGGCGCAGAGTCATAGTCCCCCAGCACCACCTTCTGGTATCAGCCATTGAGGTAGGAGCGGAACCACTGCAAAGCAGTGCCTCCGACCCCCAATCCCGCTAGCCTATCCAGAAGGATACCATGGTCGATGGTATCGAAAGCCGCTGAGAGGTCCAGAAGAACCAACAGGGACACACTCCCCCTGTCCTTCTCCCTGCACAGGTCATCATACAGGGCGACCAAGGCAGATTCAGTACCGTACCTGGGTCTGAAGCCAGACTGAAATGGGTCCAGATAATCAGTTTCATCCAAGAGTGCTTGGAGTTGTCCCGCCACCACCCGCTCCAACACCTTGCCTAGAAACGGGATGTTGGCCACAGGTCTATAGTTAGTGGCCATCTCTGGATCCAGTGACGCTTTCTTCAGGACCAGTCGGACTACCACCTCCTTTAAAGGGGCAGGCACCCGACCCTCCCTCAGAGAAGCGTTAACCACTTCCAAGATCCAGGTCCCAGTCCCGTGCTTGGAATTATTTATTAACCAAGACGGGCAAGGGTCCAATAGGCAAGTGGTGGGACGTACTCGTCCAAGCACCTTGTCCACATCATCGGGCTGCAATAACTGAAATTCATCCAATAATGCTGGACCAGACGGCAGCATTCGCGTCTCCCCAGAAACCTCTGATTCATTAGTGGTGTCCAGCTCGTGACGAATCTGAGCGATTTTCTCCCTGAAATGTCTGGCAAAGTCGTCACAGCGGGCCTTTGAGGGTGGAACCGGATCTTCCTTATGACCCGGGTGAACCAGGCCTTGCACCACTCGAAAAAGCTCTGCCGGACGGCATTGTGAGGAGGCAATGGAAGCGGAAAAAACTTCTTTTTCGCCGCCTTCACTGCCACAGCATAGGCCCGATAGTGGGCTCTCAAGTGTGTTCAGTCAGATTCATCCCGTGATTTCCTCCACCTATGCTCTAGCCGTCTCCCAGCCTGCTTCATCGCCCGTAATTCAGGTGTATACCAAGGGGAAGAGCGGGCTCTGCCTGGTGGGAGAGGACGCTTAGGAGCGATCGTGTCCACAGCCCTGGTCATCTCCCTGTTCCATAGTTCGACCAGAGCCTCAACAGGAGCACCAGTCTTGTCAGCCGGAAACTCCCCCAGGGCTTTCAGGAATCCATCCGGATCCATCCGGCTCCGGGGGCGGACCCACACCATCGGATCCACACCCTTACAGAGGGAGAGGCCGCTCTCGAGCACAAACCTCACCAGGAAGTGATCTGACCATGACAGGGGAATCAAACATAAATTCCTCACCCTCAGGTCACCCTCTTCCTGCCCCGTTGAGAAAACCAGGTCCAGAGTGTTTATTAATGTATCCTGAATGGTGAAAGATAACTAATTATAATAAAGAAATACAAATCCTTCCTACAAGGCAGCTTCAAGTAACCTCAAATAAATTTTTGAAAAGCCATAGTTATGATTAGTGATTATTTAAAGATTTTTAACCTGCCTTTAAGCCAATAAAGTTTCTCAAGGTGATTTATGGGGATTTGTAGGACATGTATATTCTTTTTGGTGTCAGGTTAAAACATTTTTATTTAATCGTCATTTTTAAAAATTAGCATTTTTAGTGATTCACAGATGCTTTTGATTTAATTTATTTGTATTGGTTTATAGTAATTTTATTATACTGTTTTATCAATTGTTTTTATGGCTACTGGTTTTTAATCTTGTAAGCCATCCTGAGACATAATAGTGAAGGATGCCATATAAATTTTTAAATAAACAACTCACAGGTTATTAATCCATGCCTTACTGGCACTGGACGTGACCATACTGCTTCCTGCATGCTCACTGCATTCATTACATGCCATGTTTTGTTGTTAGGTGGAAACGCTGGGTAATTTTACCCTCAGCAACCAAGACTGCTGGGACTGGATGCCACAGCAAACATCCTAGGAATGGAACTAAGTTGGATGCATAGTGTAATTCTTGGGAGACAGCATTCTCACTCTTGCACAGCCCCAGTCAGCTATGGGTTAATTAGAGTATGATTGGTTAACGTCTATCCCTTCAGGTTTATAGTCTGAATTTAACTGTGGTGTAAGCTGGCAGTAAAGACAGAATAATAATGAATATAAAAATAGTAATATTGATAAAGAATATACACTGATACAGTAGTAATTCACTCCAGCACTAGCATACAGTCAGAACACCAAATTAAACAACCTGTCTCTACTCTCATCTCTCAGTGATGACACAGAAACAGTATCTAACAGCAGTGAAGGAAAGAGTGGGTCCCCACACGATCTCTTGGAGACCATCTTCGTCCGGAAGGTGGGGGCCTTTGTGAACAAACCCATCAACCAGGTAATTTAAGTCCATTGTTCCGCCAAGGCTTTGTGGGGTGCTATATCTTCAGGGAAGAAAAGGGCGTAAGGGATTTATTTAACATGGAAGGCAAAAAACAGTGGGCCATGCTGGCTGTAATCTGCATAACCTTATACTGTGTTCAGATTTCTCTGATTTCTGAAGTTGAAATGACTGGTTTCAAGGTCCCTAGCCTAGAATTGCAGTGGCATGTTGCATCCTAGACAGAAAGAGAACATTCAGTTATGATGGTTGAAATTCTATCTTTTGAAACTCTTTAGGTGACAATGGCCAGTTTGGACATTCCTTTTGTTATGTTTGATCCCAAGCACTTTGAACTGGAAGATAATGACCCCATGGTAAGCAGTGCTAACACTTCTCAGTTCTGTCTCCCCTCCTCCACCGAATTTTCTGATCTCTTAGCATGTCTGTGATTTCTAACTAAAAAACTAAGTTCTCACATCTGCTTAACTTCCTTATGCCATCACTTGATAATGCTGATGTGACTTATTAATTTCTTCAATAGGTGAATCCTCCTGATTCTCCAGAAGTTGAGTCTCCCCTCCAAGGCAGCTTACACTCAGTGGGCTCTAGTGGCAGCAGCAGTGGGAACATCCATGATGATTTTGTTTTAGTAGATTTTGTAAGTCCACAAAAACTCATAAAATCTTTCTGAAAAAGTGACAGTGTCTGAGGCAGAATCAAAATGCTAAATTGATAATGAATGCTGATGAAATTCTTTGAACAAAGATGTCTTTATTGAACTGATATGGGATCAATATCTGCACATTCCTTTAACAAAACCTGAAATACAGTGATATGCCCCCCAAAATATTGAGAGTCTGAGCTAGAAAGAAGGAAGAAGTCCAGAGCAGCTGTTGTAACTTGCAGCACTACAATTCAAAGCTGTCTGTTAGACTTCTACCTGAAAGTATTGCCACCAAATTTATTTCCACAGATGATCTCCCTTTACATAAATTACAGTGTGGCACAAGCAAAGAGCATCATTTGAGAACATACTTGACAATAGGGATATGCACACAGTTCAGAGAAAAGTCTAACTGATCTGTAAGAGAAAAATGAAACTGATATTCAGTTATATGCTGTTCACTAGATGAGAAAAATGACATGTATTTCTAGTGGGTAATCACTTGATTTTTATTTAAAACTATTTTGTAACATCCTTGGTCAGATCAGATTTCAGCATTGTATATACCATATGTTACAAAAAGAACAATGTGTTATCTGTGTGGAGCTGATTGACATTTCTCCTTTTAATTCTAGAAACCAGCATTTTCTAAAGATGACATCCTCCCAATGGATTTGGGGACCTTCTACCGTGAATTCCAGAATCCTCCTCAGCTCAGTAGCCTTTCTATTGATATTGGGGCGCAATCCATGGCAGAAGATCTGGTATGTGAACATGGAATTTCCATTTGTAAGGAAAATGGCACTCCCTGCCATACCCAGTTTATCTGAAGGAACCTCATTTGAGAGCATATTTTAATATATTAGAGCTGTGATAGGTTAGTAAAGGGACTACTGCCTGAACGACGAAATCCCCAGTTCAGCTCTTGTCTCATACAGGTGCCATGGAAGTAGGAGTCCGTACGGCAAGCTACTCTCTCTCATCCTCATTACCCCCCACCATCCCACACACAGAGTATGGAAATAATAATTTGACCCACCTTACAGGGTTGTTGTGATTCTTGAGATAACCAGTATGTGTCATACGTTAAACACTTTGAAGCACTACATAAAAATACTATGAATTGTTATCACTGTTTCTATGCCAAAACATTTTTGATTGAGGCAGAAACAGAATTAGTACAGGATAATTTTGTGTCATATGCCAGCAACAGCTGCTAAGGACATTTTAGACTTGGCTGTTAACTTGCAAAGTGTTTCTTCATTCTGCTTTAGAAACATCATACACCCCAGATACCGTATAGCTGCAAGACTTCCCTTCAGCCCAAGAGGTTTGGCCTCTTGAAAGTCAGATTTCTAACCTTCTGGACAGGAAGAAGCTGTTAGTTTGCATTCCATCTTGATAACTGACAAGTTCATAGCCCTGGTTTTCTCAGACAGTAAAGGTTTTCCAGATTATTGGCTCATAGAATATAATACAGAGCTGTTGTTCACTTGTGCAGGATCCAATAATCTTTTCACAAAGAATCATTCTGCACAGTGCTTTTCTAGGACACAAACCACAATATTTTAATCTTACTAAAATGCTAATCTTTTCCCAGCTAGCAAACGACATTGCATTTTAGAATGCTGTCTAGGAAATGGTTGCATGAATATCACAGATGGAACACAATTTGAACCTCACCTCTACTTCTGCATGTCAGTGCCATGTTAAGTCCCTTTCAACAATACTCAGGCTGGAAGGGACTTAGAGGGGATTTCTAAAACTGATTAGTTTCAAGAGAATACTGGTAGAGAAACTTCTTGTCAAGTTCATGGACTTCAAACTTGAGCTGGGCTCACTGCAGAGGGTGACATGGACAGCTGCTTCTCCATGTTTGTGCTGCAACTTAGCTTTTACTTAGCTTAGCTTCTGATTTTTCTCTCCTTTGTTAACTCTGCCAGTTGTACCCTTGTGATTTCTTTCTGTTCATAATATTGCAAAAAAAATCCGTTTCTCTCTGTACCCTCAGCTAAAACCAGTGTGAGAGATGACCTGGCTTTGATCATCACCCACATTAACTATTGCATCCTTTTTCTCAGGTCCAGTTCTGGCCAAAAGCCAGAGGAGGGGTATTGCCTTTCATTTCTGGCAATACCCCTCCTCAGATCTCGACTGATTTTTTCATCCCCTTCCATATCCAGTCCAAATGCCTTTTCATTGCCTAATCTTTTTGGCACAGCTTTTCATTATATCCTTGCTTGTTTTCTCCAAATGTATCATCCCCAAGTCACCCTGCCTCACGAAAATACCCGGCAACTTGTCACGGCTCCATCTGTTCTCCTTGGCTTCTACCTATGCAGAAACATATGCATGGAGCCCCTAGACTCTTGTATGCTCACATGTTCCTCTCCCTCCTTTTGTTGCACACAAAGTGGGCATGACGTGAGCGGAGCCAGCTGGAGCCAGGGGTCAGACTAGATGGCCCGGGAAGCCCCTTCTGACTCACTCTGTTTCTGTTTTCTTCATAATTTTAGGTTGTAAGCTTTCTGGGGTAAGCACCTCCTTATCTTGCCTTGGATAAGTATCATGTGAAAGAAGGCACTATAAAAATATATTGGGATTTTAAATTTCCCCTGCAATCTTTTTTCCTTTAAATGTTGGCATATTTTGCCTTGCAATGGAGGACAAACTGGGGTGGTGGAGCGGGGGGTGCAAGACAGGACATTTTTGGCTTTGAACAGGACTATCCATTTGAGGTTAAAGCACCCTAGAGGAATGAATCAAATGGATTTTCTGGACAAGAACTGAGAATCAACATGGGTAGAATAGTCACAGTTTGAAGATAAATAGCTAACCCAATGAATAAAAAGTTGAGCAAAATGTCTGCCTTGTTCCAATTTTAAATGCTGGTGTAAAATGAGAAAAAAAAGACACTTGGTTACAGTAATTGAGCACATTATACAAAGTCATGTGTCTTTTATTACTTTTCTCATTTGGTAAGAGTTTGCCATATGATCCTAAGCTGAAGGAAGGATGTGATTTTCCTGGGTGATGAGAAACCACAGATTGGTTAGTAGCGCACATCTCTGTTCAGCTGAATCCCTTCACATTTTTGCTACAAAAACAGAATTCTTATGCTTCCTAAATTTGCCTCAGGAAGGCTAAACCTCTGTCTTCCAAAACCATAGTAATATCATACTTCAAGTCAGGTAAAACAGGCACTGTAGCACTGTTGCCAAAATCAGAATAGGATTCATATTGATACCTGCAGCAATCTAGCTTAAACACATTGGTTTGATTTGAACATAACAACCAAGATTATGAGTTGTTGACAAATCCAGGGTTCACTCACAGTTTGTCCAGGAGAAATTCATACAAGTGCAGGTTGTTTTTTTCAATTCTAAGTTGTTTGATACGTTCATTATTTGCCCTCCATTTTTGTATGTCAGATGCCTTTGCAGGACTGTAGTATTGGCATTCAGAACAGCTGATTTTTTAACCACTCTTTGCCACCTCCTTCAGCATAGCAAACCAACTCATGGTTCTGGGTTTGCATGAAATGACAATCCATACTGAAAGCAACCCAAATGTCACAACCCAGCAACATCTTGTCTGGATTGTTTGAGGCTCACAATCCATAGTTTCCGGTTTGCATGTTAACAACATCGCAGGATTTAACAGCACATACCCTGGCTTACCGTTACATATTCCTAACCATGCAGAAAAGGCAAGGATCGTAGACCAGCATATTTGCTTTAGTGCTAGTGATCTCATGCTACTCCTTCAGCTTTCTCAGGACAGAGATCTCTTTTTCAATTTATTTCTTTCTGAGCTGCATCAGAATTAAAGGTCTTTATTCCTCATCTTACTGTTTTTCCCTATCTGTCACTTATCAGCAGGCTGACAGTCTGCAGCAGCTGTCCCTAGAAACTTCAGCGACAAAGCTCTCCTGCTCCTGTTGCTCCTTTTCTCTCTTGCACATCTCCAGAAGCAACCTCGGCTAAATTATATTTTATATATAGTATTTTGTGCCTTTCTGAGACAGCTCTGCAAACAAGGCTTGGAGGTTGGGAGCATTACATGGATTCATAGAAATAGTGTTCTAAATTCATTTGTGGTTCAGAGCTACCTTTAGATCAGCCTGATATAGCTGTTGGAATGTTTATTTGTCTTTACAGGATTCGCTGCCGGAGAAACTGGCTGTCCATGAGAAAAACGTCAAAGAATTTGATGCCTTTGTAGAGACTTTACAGTAAAGCTGAGCCCTCTCGACTTCAACATTGTACTTCCTCTTTGACGTCTGGGGGGAAAAGCCCATCCATTCTGCCTTCCCTTAGTGTTGTGTCTAACACCACCACCCCATGTAGTAGGCTCTGATCGCTTCACTCTATCAGATGCAGAAACAGTGGTGTATATTTCTTTGAACTTAGCTTTGGAATGGATGTAACTCAATTTCCTTCCTGTCTGGAGTTCGTATTAGGAAACAAGATCAACCTATCCCTCTATTTTCTCATCTGATTTGAGAGACGTTGCTTTTGCTTTCTCTGTCAACATGATACTAAGAACTGGTTTCAGTTCAGAAGTCTTTCCAAGTTGAATCTTCAATACTATCAAGCCAGAAGAACTTTGAATATAATCATCTTGCAAGTATTGGTTAAATTCTGCTAGTATCACTTCAGACTGCAGAATTGGCCTCTCTTTAGCAAGTGCAACTAGCATATTAAGGGGCCAATGATTGCCTTTAGTGCCCTAAACAAGACAAACAGTATCACAGATCTATGTATGGGAAATAAGTGAAGGTCCAGTTAAGAATTAATCCACAGAAGCTAAAAAAAAAACATGCTTTTCTTATAACAGCTGCCAACAGAAAGCATGTGAAAACATTACCTCCCCAAGGCCACAAGTCTGTGGCATTTGGAGATGATTCAGAGTTTATAGGCTCTGCTTACTACCAGTAGCTGTAAATAGGAATTAGGAATCCTAATTCTCTAGAGTTATTTAATTAGAGGTCTTTAGTCCAAAGTATCTCCTTCAGATGTTGCTGCTCTATAAGAAGATAAACAAGAAATATTTATTACTCTAAAAGAAACCTATATTTAAAGAAAAATGGTATGTGATGTTTTCACTTTATTATGCAGTGATACAAGTTGCTCTGTCATTTGTCATTGGAATGGTTCTGTACCAAACAACTCTGTTCCCCCCCCCCCCGGTCTTAGCCACAACATTATGCAGGGTAAACCCTAAAAACAGTTATTCTAGGAAAGTGATCTTTTCTGGGGACTGAGTTAATCTCCATTCTGTCCTGTTGGGATCCTTGAATGTCATAAATGCACATGTGGTACAATGAACATGTAGAGAGTTTTTAAAAAGCTGGGATGTTCTGACAGGCCTGTAAATTAAACTTGCTGTGATCTCCAGTCAGTTAGTATATTAATCACAGCAGCACACTTTTCAGAAGTCTGTGCTATTTTTTTTTTAAATCAGCTAGGCCTTGATTGGCTAAAAGTTTATTTTTGTAATGAGCTGGTCATTAAGCAATGGCATTGGCTGGCATTGCTCTGTGTTTCATCTGTCTGAACTCTGTCCTTCACCAAATATGGGAAAGGAAAGCAACAAGACACTAAGCATGAGTTCAAGGATTAGTTGGACTCTGGGTATAACTCCTTCATGCTTGCTATCAAATACTGGGCCCGAAGCTTCATCTGTGCAAACTTTCTTGGGAGTAAGTGTAATTCTTTGGAACTTGTGTCTTAAGTGATCATATTTAGGCTTGCAATATAAGATGCAAAGTACATTTCTTATCCCCTCCATACCCCTGCCTGTTATCTTTGACACTTTTGATTGCCTTTTAGACTTGAAAGACCTCCAGTTTCCTGTTTCAGATAATGAGATGTGAATTTCCTGCATCTCACACCTCCTTTCTTTAAGCTGAAGGGAAGCTGTGTGTGTGTGTGTGTGTGTGTAAGGGGGGAATCTATAAAAAAGTAACAGCAGTTGCCTAACCATGTAGCCTCTGGAGCTAAGAGATGGTTGCTGCATAAAAACAAGTTGGAGGTTAAATTTCTGGCCTTCTAGCACATTTATGCTTTGCATTACTAACTGAAATTGTGAGATTTTATGTAGACTCAAAAATAGCATTTCAAATTCTGTGCAAATCTGTTATATGCCATTGGTCTCTGAAAAACATAATCACTATTAGGTAGTTTTCTGACAGAAGTGATATTGCCATCAAAACTACCCCAAAAGCCTTCTAGAGAATCTATCAGAGTAATGCCAAAATCTTTTGTGACATCTACCTGCTCTCAGGCATTATTCCCAAACCATTTATTATTCTAACTAGCCTGGAATGTGATAAGGAACTGGTATTCATTGTGTTACCCATGAAGTATCAAACGATTTGTCAAGTACCAGTTAGTGACTGTACTTACGCTTTGCTGGCCCTCCTTGTTTAAACAAATTAGTATACAACAATGCTACATAAAACTGTGTTCGGAGAAATGACTGAATGGATCAGCCTGCTGCTTTCTGGTAAGTAATTTGCTTGCAGAAGTCCTGCTCCTGCTGTGATGATTAAGTGATGTTCCCCTCTGCCAACCATTTGTAGAGCTTATTGCACACATTCCTATTGATGAGTCTTTCAGTATTTCAGTTCTTACCTTCCCACTGAAGTGCTATAATGCTTAAGGGAAGAGAGCTACAGCTTGTCCAGATTGTCTGCTGTCTGTACAATCTTTGACCAAGGTCACAACTTCTGCATTGAGAAACAAAACCACCATGTAGGTACTGCTGATGGTATTAATTTACAAAGAATAGTGAATGTACACAACTGTTGGGTTTTTCTTCTGCATAATATTTTCTGTCTGAGTTTGAGTCTTAGAACTTTATTTTAAAAATACTCCTTAATTACTCCTTAAGTTCTACCTTAATTTATTAGCCATGTTGAGTCCCACAATGGGAGAATCACCTGTTGCAGACTTTCAAAGAATGCTATCTGATTGATCACCTAAAGACAGAATACTTACTAAACATTTCTACAACTCACACTGGCAACTTACACACGCTTTGGATGAAAGGAGAAGGGTCCTGAATTACATTTATTCAGTAATGATTTTCAGAATACTTCAACATGTATTCATATAATTTCAAATAAAACTTAGCTTACTCTTAATTCAGCTGTCATCCAGAGTTCTCAGTTCACTTTGTGTATGCCAAATCACTATATTTCTTACTGAAAAGTCAGATTGTAATGGGATAAATGGTACAACGGCTAAAAGGTGATACCAACTATTAAGCTATCAATTCAATGTACTACTTTTATGTGTCACCTGTTTGCAGTATACTGCTACATATGCTTACTCAGGAGTATGTTCTTGTAAGTCCAGTGGGACACAAAAGCAAACATATTTAGGACTACAGCCATAGCACCTTAAATGCTGAAGTTACCATTAGAGGGCAACATATGTTATGTTTTGAACTACAACACTGTTTAAGCAAAAGCTTTTCCTAGAAGCAAATATAAAACTGAAGCTATCATACTTTGGACACATCATGAGAAGGGAAGACTCACTGGAGAAGAATCATGTTAGGGAAATACAAAGGCAGAAAAAGGAAGACCAAATAAGAGAGGGATTGACTCAATTATGGAAGCCACAGCCTTGAATTTAGAACAGCTAAGCCATGATGTCATGGATAGACCCTTTTGGAGGGCTTTCATTCATAGGATTGCCGATGACTTGCTGGCACATAACAACAAATATACCCCTATACCAGGAAGGGACTTCAGAAATTTGCTAATGAAGCCAACATTCAAATTGGAAGCCCAAGTACCTTTAGCAGACTGTATGTATGACAAGACTGTACATCAGGGGTCTCAAACTCAACTTACCTGGGGGCCGCTGGAAGTAGAGTCTGGGTGAGGCTGGGCCGCAGCAAGTATTCCACCACCACGGTGGTGATGGGCTGCTCATCCCACGGCCGGCCCAGGCACCGTTGGCGCTTTGAAGGCCGCAGGCCCCCTCCCCCATGCCCTGCCCGTCCCGGCAATTGGCCCGGGGGCCGCGAGTTTGAGACCCCTGCTGTATATATTCTCACCCATTTCAAACTTTTAATCCACTATAAAGTGAATACCAAAGTACCACAGAAAATTGTGTTCGAGAGCTGCAGGCATTTGTGCAAACACTTTATTATGGCCTCACAATTCCATACGTACAGGGGAGTTTATTTACAGGCTAGTGTGGTCAACGTCTGAAATAAGGCTTATTTGGTATCACTCAGGTTACATGAATGAGTGAAGTACAGGGTCTTACTCATGTACTGTTGAAATAAGGCACTTTATTTATTTATTTAGGAGACTTCTATGCCGCCCCATTCGCCGAAGCCTCCGGGCGGCTCACATCCATAAATAAAGTTCCTTAAAATAATATAAATTAACAGTATAAATTAAGTCACCCTGGCCAAAGAACAAAATGAATAAATACTATTAACAAAATAACATTTGAATAAAAAGGTCTTCGCCTGGTGCTGAAAAACGACAACGGCGCCAGGCGGACCTCTCTGGGGAGCGCATTCCATAGATTGGACGCCACTGCAGAGAAAGCCCTCCTCCGAGTACTCACCCTCCTAATATCCTTCACGGAGGGTTCCCGGAGAAGGGCCTCTCCCGCAGATCTCAAGGGGCGGGCGGGCGGGCATATATGGACATTACAACTAAATTGTTCCATTAATTTCAGTGGACTTAAATATCCTGCTTTTATGCAGCAAATATACTAAGTAGTAGTAACACAACTCTTAGGTATAAAGTCAGAATTAGAATCATTATCAACCAGCCTCAAGACCACCTCTTGGTTACCTTTATAGGTGGACTATGTATCATTCCTTGTTAAGAGCAATTAGTGGGGTTATGACCTACCAAGGACTCAACCCAGCCCCAGCTGGGTTTTAGCAACAGTGTGACCACATTTTTACTGTCATTAGTTTAAAGATGTTGCTTTATGAAAGGGAAAGAGATAAAAGTGGGAAGGACACTCTAAGGAACACAAAAATACTCAATACATCTTATGTTCATTGGAAATTAAATTTAATCCTGCTCAAAAAACAAGAGCTGCAGAGTATATTCAGACATTTTTTCATATTTGACATAAGCATCTGACCCATGCCAAGATCTTTGCATGGTATAACAATTTCTATTTCCTATATCCTTATCACTCTCTCTTTCTCATATACATATTTTTTTAAAGGGCGCACTAGATCCCCATTACTGAGAGGCCCACCCAAGATCTGTGGCTTTTATGCAAGTATGTATAATTTTATACTGGCTTTCTTTCTGTTCTGGGAAGAGGCAATATTTCCAAATTACTATTTTTATCTTTACAAGAGTGGTGTGATCCCATATTGCAAATTAACTTTATGACTAGTGTACTTAGCTGCAAGTCTGAGCCTAGCTGGATTAGAGAGAACAGGTTTTTTAGAGCTTTATTACTGCATTGCGTTTGTATTTCACCTTTTTTTTTCTTGCAAGGAACAAAGGCCTCTTACATAGCCCCCCTCCATTTTATTCTGTCCTCACAAGAAGAATCCTGTGAGGTGGATTAGACTGAGAGTGAGCTTCATGGCTGAGCAGGGACTAGATCTCCCCAGTCCAGTGCTCTTAACCACCACACCACACTGGGCTTGATACAGAACTGGCAGCTTGCGAGTCATGTATCAATCCAGTTTGTGTTCTCCCACCCATTCTTGTGCCCGGGGGACATGAATCTGACAAGCAGCCTTCTTTACCCAAGTAAGGACATTCTTTCATGATACATGGAGAGAGGGCTTATTCAATTCTACTTCTATGCCACTCCATAACCCAAGGGTTCTCTGGCAGCTTACAAATGTATATACCACACACTTGAGAAACTGGATCCTCCCCTCAACCAAACTTGCTTGCTGGAGGTAGAATGGCACCATTGCCAGGGTCAACTGTCAAGAGCCCAAGCTTAGAAGTGTCAGAAAGCCAATGGTGAATAGGAAGCTGCACTCCCTGCCTCCGGGGTGGCATCTACCATACATTGAACAGAGAAAGAATGGCTGCATGTAGTTTGCTTTGTCTTTTCACTGTCAAAAAGAACCCCTACAAGGAACGCATAACCAAGAAATAAGGCTCAAATTTGCTCTTTTAGTCCTCCATCTCTCTTCCTTTTCCTCGTGTCATATCTTTATCTTGTACACCTGACAGTTCTGCTGGCACCACTGGCTAAAATTAGTGCCGGTCCTACATAGTTGTTTACTGACTTACATCTTCTAGATCAGTTGAGCGTCCTTCAGTTTCTCCAAGCTCACTCCTAGGAAATTTCCAGACTGGAAATTACTGTGGGTGGCCACTAATGCAGCAGTGCTAGAGGAGCAGTTGCATTTCTCTGTGCCAACAGTCCTGTGCAGCACACGCCACCCCCATGGGATCAGAGTGTGCTATGTGAAGCCCAAGTTCTTGCTGAGTGGAAAAAAACAACCTGGACAGAGCAATGACGCAAGGACCTGGTAGGGGTCAGTTCAACTTCCCATAAGATACAGTTCTTCACCTCTGTACTAGATAGCAAGAGGGACTGGTTATTATTAAACTGATTAGTTCCAAACAAGTTGGAGAAATACACCAAGATCTGATATTGGCTTTGGGTCTTTATTGAAGTACAAAAAGTGCAAACTGTGAAATACAAGATTGGTACCATTAGAAGGAAATAAACATGGGTGTGTAAATTAATGTCACAGTAAAAACCCCAGCCCTGCTCCCAATAAACATCAGTGATAAGAATGAAAAATACAGAGGATAACAACAAAAAGCTAAGCTATAATCTGTGCATAAGGACCCTAGAAACAGAGCAAGCGACCGGGGCCATTTGGCCATGAAAGATCTCTGCTGTGTCAGCAAAGAGTTTTCCTAAGGCATCCTCAGCTGCATCACCCAAAACCTCAGTATGAATACAGGACTGCCTGTTGCAGCTGAGGGCACAGAATGTGTCCAAAGGGTTCCAAGACACCAATAGACATTATCAGGCAAGCAAGGGATAAGTGGAGATGAAACACTCCACTGAAGCACTGTGGTCAATATTTAACCTAGAAGCCAAGCAGCAAGGGGGCCTTAGAACTAACACTGGAGGGGCATCGAAGGACAAACTGTGAAGCCATGACCAACCGGATATCAGCCTCTTAAAAGAGGAGGCAAGCAGATAACTGGTCCCATGACACGGTGGTACTCTAGTGATTCCGATGGCTTATTTAGAGGCCTGCCACCCTAATTCTGACAGCGCACACTAGTGATCAAAATCTGAACGGGAATGTAGTGCAAAGCTAACTGGCACAGGCCCAGACCCACACACCACTCTTAAAAGTACAGTCAGGTCCAGCATGCTGCCCCACAGACCAGCCACAGTGATGATAGTTTTGAAAATGGCAGAACAAAAATAATGAGGCAAAGCAATCATATGTTCCAGACATCCTGGCAGCTCTAGCAAGGTAAAGAAAGCAATGGAGATATTTACACTGGCTCACTTTGAGGGTTTTGCGAGTGCACTTTTTGTGAGCGTAGTTCCTAGTAATACAGAGTTTTGCAATCTGACATTAGAAAAAAATACACAGGATTTTAAAGTGTGTGAAATTTATAAAAGCTTAACTGTGTAGCCATGGCAACATAACCCGAAACATTCCGCTTACTACCTGCCTGACCTCCGACTTGATTCTAGAACTGCACCAGCCTTGTTCTTAATCCTCAAAGTAGTCCAGGAATTAGTGTTTGAGGGTAGCAGCTGAACCTGCAGACCTGAGTACTCAGGTACCTGGGCCTTTACTTTTCCAGTCTCTATTCAGAACCTAGGCTCTATTCACCATGGCACATCACAAAACAGGAACTAGGCAGTGGTTGTCAGCAAGGGCTCATAGATTTCTGAAATGTGAAGGTTCATTGATCAGCCACTCATTGAACCATGCCAAAGTTGCATTCTACGCAAAAAACAACAGAAGGCAAGGGCTCACGACACCCACCACTTTTCACTTCCTCAGTTAGCATCCTTGGTGAAAGGTTCTCCTGACTCAGCTGAACAGGACATCAGAATTTCAGGATTCCAAACTCCCTAATGCAGTAAAAGTTTCTATTCTGTCAGATTTACCACTGTATACAATACAGACTATACAGGATGATGAGCTTCCTCTAATTTGCTCACCATTCCCTCATTTTTAACCATTTGCCATCCCCAGGCATCTCTGGTTTTGGATTCCTTCCACATCCTGCCACAAGAATGGCTAGAGCCAGTTGAATGGGCATGGCTGAGCTGTGGCCATGGATCATCTCAGTCCACTTGCTGGTATCTATTGACCATTTGTCACATCAAACCAAGGGCCTTTATTCAGTTTTTTTTAAATAGTAGCCCATTATGCATCTACACAAGTGTTTTGGTACAGATTCTGGACAGGTGTAAAAACCACTGCTGACCTTTTTATAACGCTAAACCTGTTTTTTTACAGGATCAATTTGTGCTAGATACAGGTTAAAAAGCCATAAGAAGACAGCCGGCAGTAAGATATCCTTTACAGTTCTATTTAAAAGCAAAAACTGCTGCAGATCCAGTAGGAAACTGCTATTTTATAAAAACAATATTGGCTTAGAACATCTGTGCTTGGAGAATGGCTGAGCCTGGTTTAGAGCCCAAACTGGCTCAATTCCCTGGTCTGAAAGGGGAACAGTTCAGTTGGGCAAGAAACTAGCTATACTGAAGGGCTACGCATGTCATACCACCATGTACTGAATGAACAGTACATGAAAGCCATTCTGGCAATATTAGAGAACTACATCTGAGCCCAACAAGGACTCAAAGATAGATTGTTTGAATGAGAAAGCTCACCCTCCCCCAATTTTGGCACAAGAGAGTCCAGTATATAGGGCAGGGTGATTTCTGTATAAGATTTGGTCTCAGTGACCAGCCTTTTGCCTAAGAAAAGTAACCCCAGTGGCTGCAACAAGGGAAACAGATGCTGGTCATCATGTACAGTGCCTGTGCTTCAGTCATAGGAATTGGCAGTGGCAAATCTGCATTGACAGTTCGGGGAGCTAATGCCACCAGGGCAGACATCCCCTGCAAAATGCCTAGAAACTTGTGAGTCAGGAGGAAGCCCCCTCCCCCTGCCAAACCAAACAGTCACATTTCCAATTAGGAGAGAAAGGCAAGGCTAGTTTGGGAGAGAAATTCTGCTGGCAGGTAGTCTCCTGCAGGAGAACACTACAGATAAGCGGGTTCCATAATATTGGAAGGAGATAATTCTACTGTATAGGGAAATTTTAAGAACACCTACAGTATGTGCCAGAGCTCCCTGAAATGTACAAATAGCTTTGTAGGCACTGTTAAGAAAAGTTGAGTGCTCTCAGAACAGTGCAATCTTCTCTTACAACATAACTTTGTCCTAAGCTTGCAAATCCATTCTTCATCAGTCTTCCAAGAGAAATGCTCAGGCATGCCTGACTTGTCTACATATGGAGACCAAACACAGTCCAGAGAAGAGAAACTAAAGTAGATTCCCTTCTGCAAAAGCATCACCAAAGCAACATGTATTAGTTCAGATCACACAGGTATCAATAGGTGGGAATTCTACCAGGATCCAAGGAGAGCCATTTGATGGGATCAACTCAGCAAAAGAAGGGAACTTAAGCAGTTAAGAGCAGCTTGGTCACTAACTACCAAGAAAGACAGGACAGCCAAGGCATTTTTAGAGATGAGAAAGCCTGCTTCCCACCTCACATGATCCCCCCTCCCCCCACACACGCGCACCTACAACATCCTCAAGCCCTCTCACTCTGCTCATCACCTGGAGCTTCCCCAGACTTGGCCACAGCTCTGTAACAAGACAGAAAGGAAAATGGGGATGCAGAAAGAGAGGGGAGGAAGTGGTCACAGTGGACACAGGGTATGCGAGTACAGGCAGGCTCGAGATCAAGCCTCCACATTCTGGAAAAGCTCCCTCTGGTTGTCCAGTAGGAACTTCGTGAAGGTGTTGATAGGATTGATGGCTTTGAGGGTTATGGCTGCATCTTTGGCCCACAGCAGGTTTGGGCCAAAAACAACTGCAAGGTTTGTGTTGGTCATCTTGTTGATTTCACTGTTAGCAGCAACCTACATGCATTGGAAAGAGAAGAAAGAAAAGACCCCATTACTCCAAAGTCAAACAGGTTTTTGATGCTGTCCTTCCCAGTTAATCACTATCCACTGAACTCTGTTTCCTCTATTAAAAAACTGATTATATCCTGACAGCACAAAAGCAGATCCCAAGTAAGCCACACATAAGAGTAGCCCTGAAGATGTTGATGGAATATGGAGACAAGAATTCTTGTTATTTCACAGGTTAGAAAACATACCTTACAACCTTTTTCTTCTTCTGTTTAGTGGCATGAACCTACCTTTCACCTACTCCTTGACTTATCATTTAGTTCCAAGATTTTGGAAAGCAAAATAACTAATATGATACAGCAAGCACTGTGAGAATCTTGCCCTGTTTCTTTCTCCTGGCAGGGGAAGGCATTCAGGATAATAAGAAAAGCCTTCTAAAAGGAGACAGTTGACTTTATAGTATGACAGCACATGGTATAACAGCACACCATGGGTTACTTAACTCATGATGAGGCCGACATACATATCAGGCACATACAGCAGTCATTCTGAAGGTAAACCATTGCTTTAAGGTTATCATGTCATTTCATAGGCTTTAAATGCATTCATATATCATATCATATATCAGCTTGACAAGTGTGCACTGTTTGTTGTATGTGGTTGTTTTGGGTTTTCATTTTTATAAGCCATCCAGAGACTTTAGTATTAAAAGGTAAATAAAAATTTTAAATAAGTGTGAGTTATACGAAAATCATGTATACCCTAGAAGAGACCATGAGCTATGGAAGGATTGTTTAACCCACACTCCCCCAGTTCACATGACATGACGATACCCGAGTAAGCAAAGTGAGACTTTTGTGTGCCTCAACTCATTGTGGATTAAATAACCCATGGTGAGGTGTGCCATTGTGTGTGAATACTGTTGTGCCAGAGGTTTTTTCTTTTCTTGTTCTGCTCCAGGATGACCTTCCCTTACTAAGAACGAATGCTCACAATGCTGAATCTATACCATAAAATTTTATTTATTTTTCCATTTATATCCTGCCTTTTTCCTACAAAGGGCTCAAGGCTGCTTACATTTCCTCCTCCATCTTATCCCCACAACAACAACCCTGGGAGGTAGGTTGGACTAAGAGTCTGTGACTGGCCCAAAGTCACCCAGTTGGCTCCATGGCTGAGCGGGGGACTAGAACCCAGATATCTGAGTCCCAGTCCCATGCTCTTAACCACTACACCACACTGGCTCTTGATGCACAACCCAATGCAAAAAAGATACATTTCATGTTGTGCCAGTCTGTCTCTCTCTCTCAAAAGTCAGGATTGTTATGAAGATAAAATGGGAGAACCCTCATGAATGCTATCATGAGGTTCTTAAAGAAGCATAAAATTAAGATGTGGGAACAAATACATACCCTGAAAGAGGAGCTTGCTAACAAAAATGAAACTCAAATCTGTCATTCTCCCAAGCTTGGAAAGCAGGCAATCTTAAGCTCAATTGCTAGTGTGGAATCGCTCTTAAACCACAGATTCAGAAGTAAGGGTTGGGGCATATGTGGGAAGTGCCAGTCTGGACAGACTGCAAAGTGCTCCTTGAGCAAGTTCTGTAATAGGCCTTCTGTGCTAGCTAATGTTTTTCCTTCCAAACACCAGGATACATCAGCCCTGGATTAACCAATACATAGCACCTGAACAGCCCACAAAATCCCTGCTTCTTCCTTATTTAAATTTTCTATGATACACATGTTTTATTTTCTCAGAGCTTTAGCTATATACCCAAGGGGCTTAGCTATTGTTCATTGTCAATTCAACAGGATTTTCTGCATACCATGATAGAAAAGTGTAGCTGTTTGATTATGGTTGACTATTCTAGAAAGAAAATAGCCCAGAATCTGTGCCTCCCCTGACCATAAGAGTTGAGCTCTAGACCCAGGGCTCATTTAATCCAGCCAGTTGTGCCTAAAAAGCCCTTTAAACAGAGTTTGACTTTAACTGTAACCCCAAGTGGTTCCCACCAGCAGCTAGAATTCTGCTCTACACTGGCTCCCAACCTGGAAATTCCATTTAATTACTCTAGTTAATAGCCACTGATAGATGTCATCCATGAATTTTTGTAGACCCTCTATAAAGCTATCTAAGTCAATTGCCCTTCTCCTATCTTGAGAGAGTAAATTTGTAAATTTTCAGCATTCATTGTATGAAGAAGTAGTTTCAAGGGATCTCACCTGCCCAAGAAAGGACATCAGTGAATAAAGCACTTGATAGTTTTCCTCTGGAAGTGTCTGAAGGGTTTTACGAACAATATCTACACGTTTTTCTTCCTCCGCACCTGAAAGGAAAATGAGTAACACATCTGCACCAGCAAGCAGGATTCTAGCTTATATGTGCAGAAATGGCTTGCATAGTGCATGCAATCTGCAAACACCAGGAGCTCCATTATATTGCCTTGGATTATGGCCATTTGTGAGAAAGTAACATAAGTCTGGGTAGGAGAGAGGTAGAGAAGTTTATTACTATGGGATCAAGACTTTCTTGGTAGCCACTCACTGTAGAAATTGACAACATCACTGTAGAGACCAAAGGTGAGAAGAGGCTCAGGAAGTTCCCGCAAGAAGGTCTTCAGTATCACAGCTGGGAGGTGCACATCCTCATATTGAAGGAAGTCCACAGGCAGCCCTGGGAAAGACAGAATAGACTGGTTCAGAGCCCCTAACAGCAGAACACAAAATGCCTGAGAAAGGGCTGAACTTCCTTCCACCAGACAGAGTAAGACATTAATCCAAAGACTGAAAACATTACAGGAGCGGATAACACACACACACAAAATCAGACAAGGGTATCAGTGGCACTGAATCCTCCTTTGGACCAGCAATGATTATGATCCTTTGGGAAACCACCCAAGCAATAGTAGGAAATGGCAGGGAGGTGGAAACACACACTTCAGAGAATGAAATACGTAATATCAAGGTGAAGTACAACTGCCATAAGCAAGCTAAGCCTACTCAGAGGTACAAATCTAGACCAGAAGAGGTTTATGTCAAAGGGAATCAACTAGCTGAAGTTCCAAACAAAGATCTATTAAAAGATAAAACATTCTCTGATATGACAGAAGTATCCTGTGTCAAGCACAGATTTAAACCTAGACAGAAAGAAAAGAAATAGAGGGAAGAGGGAGAGGAGCAGAAATCTGGAAGACAAAAGCAGGAACATACCCATATTGTATTTCTGCTGAACCTCTCTAACTGTCTGTGTGTTTGCTGATCGTCGGAAAATCCCTTGGGTAGTAAGGGCTAAGAACAAAGAAAAAAGAGCAAATCTATTAATGAAGATATGAGTAGCCAAAACATTCAGTAACCCAGAGAACAGTGAGTGTTTCCAGACAACTAAAGCACAGTGAAGCAAGAGAATTGCAATTTCTCCCACTGTTCCATGAAGTGTTCCGGGAGTGATTTAATGGAACAAGCATTGCATTTCGAGCATATGGGAAGCAGAATGTCTACAGTGATTAAGCCCCATGTTGCTCAATTTTGCTTTGGGTTTCTGAAGACCTAATTCCAATTTGAAGAAAAATACTAAAATGTGAAATGGGGAAGCAAATCACCTTCAGTAGGGTGCTGAAAAGATATCTGAAAAGGTCTGAACTCATGCATAACAGAAGGGTGTGGGGAGCAGGGGGCTAGAGGTGGCACAAGACAAGTAAAAAATGACAGTTTTCAGAGCTCACTCACCATGCTCCTGTAGAAACGCAATGGTCTCTCTGACCACCAGTGGTACAGGATTCTGGTCTGTACTCTTCTCCCTTAAGCTAACAAGAAAGGAAAAGCTTACATCCTTCATGTTCTCAGATAGCCTGAATCAAGGGTGTTCAATCTCAGTCTGCCAGGGGTCCCAATGCAGCCCTCTAGGGTTTTGTAGAAAGCTACTCCACTTCCCCTTTCCCCAAACCACCAACTGTTTGGTTGTTTCCCTGTGTTTGTGTGGTCCCCCTGCCCCCGTCCTTTCCAAAACAGCAAATCACATCTCCTAAGATTTAGTTAACTGGCAGTAAGTATGAAAGCTACAATGTGCTGGTATTCTGCTCCACTCCTTTCATCTACACTCACACCCATCACCAGAATGAATTTCTCAAGAGGTTCTCTGAAGGGAAATTTGCCCCTCAGGCTGAAAAAGGTTCTGCACCTGTGGCCTATAGTTGCATAGAACAAGACCTCAGACAATGGGCAGCAGGACTCTGAAGGTCACATGAGAGCTCTAACATCTGGGAAAAGAAAAGCAGACTTTGGACCTGCTCTCAATCCCAACATCTCTCTGGGCCTGATCCTGGCAGCTCAAACAGACAGAATCCAGAGATAGAGTATAAGGTTCACCAACCAAGATAGAGAGAGAGGACTACTCACTGTTGGAGAGAAACTCCAAACTGCTGGTTTGGCAGTGGTGGGCGGGGTGGTGTTACCTTCTGAGGCGCCTGGGAAGGCTTCTGCAGTGATCTCAGATATTCATCATACCTACATGAAGAAAGAGACATGTATGTATGGAGTTAACCTATCCTATACCAGAAACATTTAGCAGGTGTCCATTGTCCTCTTATCTTTTGAAAACAAGCCTCAGAGGTCCTGGCAAGCCCCGACACCAATTCTCTAAACAATTACAGCTCAGCACCTGCTACATGCTAAACGACATCTGTGGAGGGGCGGACCATCAAGGCAAGAGGTTCAGCCTTTGAAAAGAGAACAAAGAGTACGCAAACCGAGAGCACAATCACTGAGCTGACTCTTACTGAGGATGCACTTTGAGCAGGCATGGCTGGCTTGTTGAGCGCTAGAGAGAGGACCACAAATAGCCAGGGCTGCGCTAGCAGGAGTGGAGAGAGCCCTGACTGAAGGACTTAACAGAGTTGGCTCCCAAGCAACAGCTAAATCAGCAACAAGGTGTAAAGAAAGAGGTCTCTGGGAAACACTATCCAGCGCAAAGGTGGTAGGAAACAAGAGCAAAACATCAACCAAAAAGAGCTTCAACTTTTCATAGGAGCTACTTGGAAGTTCAAAGCATTATAAAAAATGTCATTCTACTACCTCCACCACATACATCTCTTCTCATCCACCTTCCTTTGGGGCAGTCCCCTTCAAGGAAGCTAAGAGTAAGCAAGCAGCAGGCTCTCACTTTAGCACCTGGCTTGGGATTCCCAGCTGCTCCAGCTTCACATGCTCCTCCAAGTCACTCAGGTAGTTTGCATAGAAAATCTTCCGGCCGAACTTAAAGCTGCAAGACAGATGGTCAAACAGTGCATAAGAAATCAGGCTGGAGTTGGGACAGTAGTAACAGATTTGAGAAAGGCTAGTAGTCATAGAAAGAAAGGACCAAAATGATGCTGAAAACTCTAAAGAGGCAGTTGGGCAGCAGCTGAAAAGTAAAACTTCCCTCTACAGAGTTAACATATACACATTACTGGAATATCCCATCCTTAGGCTAGGCAATGGGCTGCAAGCAGCTCCTTTCCATAAAGATAGAGCTGCAGTTTGAGGATTTTGCTAACATCACACAGCACTTTCCGTTCTTCATTGTTTCCCCTTCACTTCCCGCCAGAGGCCAGGAAATCTCTTTAGCAAGCCTAGGCTACCAGCCAAAAAAGGGACAAACAATGCAAATACAAGCTCAGCATAAGCAGGAAATTTGCAGTTCCTACAAGGCAGGGACTAATACTTGGTATACAGTATGTCAAAACACAACATTCATCAAGCTGAATTCTACAAGTTGGCCATGAGAAAAATACCTGACCTGCTGGTGTGCAGGACAAATTCTGCACTGTCTGGTAGAGAGGTCAGTAATATGCAAGGATACGGCATCTTCCTTTCTCTGCTTCTGAGGACTACACAATACAAACCAGTGTACATATAGAAAGTTTAAATAAGAATTAAAAATGGAGGAAAGCTTGTGAAGCCTCGGGGCGGCTTATTTTATATTGTATTTTTGTGTTATAATTTAATGTTTATATTTATTGTAATTTACATTATAATTACTTTTAATTTATTGTTGTAAGCCGCCCTGAGGCTTCTGCGAATGGGGCGGCATAAAAATGTTTTAATTAATAAATAAATAAAATAAATTTTGACAGAAAATATGGGACAGCATGAACAACCGCGATCTAAAAAATGCACAAGAGTATACAAAACCAGACATGTATACGTACCGTTGCAATGGCCATTTCCTAACATACTGAGTTCTCACCTTAGAGACAATGAGTGGATTCACACAACATGCAAACTTACCTTGGCAATAAGCTATGGCTGGCTGATTTCACAACAACCCATGGTGCACTTGACAGCTGCACTTGGGCTCACTGCAGCTTGTTTGTACCCTCCCTCTCATTTGTTCCTGGGTTGTTTGTTGCCCTAACAGTCCTCCTGGTTCACATTAGATTTCACGCTGTTCGACAGGCTTGCCTCCTGAGGAATGCTGCCCTCCCTCCATCACAACACATCCCACCACAGAGCAAAGCACCACCACAGCTTCCTACCTGATTAAGGGCTTGAAGAGAATCAAAAGTGTCTTGATGAACATGGTCGGGTGCACAATGTATAATGCTTTGATGTTCTTCTTATATCTAAAGAAAAAAAAGACAACAGGGAACTTGGCTTGTTGTAAGAAAGATGAGAAGCCAATTCAACCTCTCACCCCAAAACATTACTATGATACTATGTCATCCTTTACTCACCTACTGTTATACCTTTTTATGCGTTTGAGTCCTTACCCAAAGCATACTGACCTCTCCACAATCCAAAAGCAGAGCCACTTACTTGCGGTCAAATTCCCGGTAGGCATCCCGCAGCCAACTCAGGGATGGCTTGTTCTCGCTGGTCAGGCCATGGTGCAGATAGACCAAGGTATAGTCACTCTCCACATATTGGTCCAATGTATGCTTCAAATAGCTGAGGAGAGAGGATCACAGCTTAGGAGCCAGCCTGAAATATTTGGGGTTTTTGCCTCATGAAGTCAGCCATAATGAAAATTTAGCTACTACAGGCATAGGAGACATTGGATACGGACCCTGTCTGGAGGTGGGATACAAATTATACAGCCAGTAAAAAATCATTGCCATTGTTGATACAGAATATCAGGGAGAAATCATAGAACTAATTTTCACCACACCAGGTGGCTTCCCATAGCAGCACTCACCTCAGCAGTTTCACATGATCAAGCTGATGGCTGGGAGGCATCCGGCAGGCACTGAACAGAATTACTTTCCGACCATACTTGTCATCACCTGAAGGCAAAAATGCCACATATCACAGCAGGTTGGAATACAAGACAAGGAATCTCCACAATGTGAGCAATGCAGCAAGCTTTGTGGAACATTTAATGATTCTGAAGTCATGCCAAGTTCAAAGGACCTGACTCACAAAAATCAACATTAACACATGGAGAATCCATGGCTACATTTTAGAGAAGGCTATGATTTGAGAGGATCCAAGTGTCCTGAGGAGAAGAGGAGGAAGAGACACGGAATTTTTCTTTAAAATATGATGTGAGACCATGGTACCCATGTGTCATGAGAAGACAATTTGACTTGGTTCTCTTAATTCAAATACTGCCTAAAATACACCCAGAGAAGGAGAGTTCCTACAGTGTTATTGTGGAGAGGACTGTTGAGTTTTCCAATTTTAAAGATCAAAAAAGTCATTATTCATGTGGAGAACACTGCTCTCGTCCATAGATTTTCCCTGGTTTATCCCACTGCACCTGTTGTCCCTGTATACTGCAGGTGAGGCTGGAGAACAGAAAATACATTGGGAAAGCAAAGCCAACAAAATTAAGAACTACACAATGATGAACTTGCTTCAAGAATTATGAACTGAAAAGTATATCAGTTATGGCAAGTCACTACAACATGTTCTTGGTAAAAAAAATCTTTAATTTCTTTCCCAGGCCAACATCAGCCAGATGACTTAACAAGCTCTCCTACTACCATGAAAGCCCAACAGATGCCTGACCTTGGTTTCCTCTTAGTTATTTGATGACACTGGAATTAACACTAATATGAAATGTAGCACATAAGCAGAAATCTTTGCTGCAGCATAACAGCAATAACACTGACAAGTAGAAGGTCCTAGAACCAGGTTTTGCCACCCAGTCAACTTATGAGAAGATGAGCCATACACTTAAGTAAATACAACTGCAGAAGGAAAACAGGCCACAACTGCTCTCCAATGAATCTTTGATTGTCACTGGAACTAATCACCAAGTAGCTCAGTGTGGCATGGTTCCTGTTAGAATCCATCTCCCTACTCATGCAAACCTAAACATATGAGAGGGGAACCCTGTACACTCTCCCATGTGTACAAAGATGTGCATTTCTGCACAGTGCAAAGACCAAACTTCCACTTTAAGGTGCTGCAAGACTCCTTGATGTTTTGATCATCATTATAAGGCTACACACAGAGGTTTAAGGAAGAGAGTTTTCCCAGCACAAAGTCAGAGTTCATTAATGATGGAGGCTACCTAATTCAACTTAGTTTAGTTTTAGTCCCTCCCTTTGCTGTTACCCTTTGCTCAAAGAGAGTTTAGTCTCTTTCTTATATAAGCAAAGGATTTGAGGATTCTGTCATCATCTACACTCAAAAGAGACAAGGAACACATAAAGCCTGTCCAGTAAGATACATTTTACTGGATGCCAAATGAAGCTTATCCATGGCTAATGAAAGCAAATCTAAAGCAGAATGTAACTGACATCAAGTGCGGCAAAGTTTTCAGAGAGTAAGACAATGACTAGGGAGATGCAGGTTCAAACCCCTATATAGGAATGAAGCTCCCTGAGTAACCATGGACTAGTCACACACTATCACTGGAGCCTAACTCACAGGTATGTTGTGACTGTGAGAATATAAGAGTAGGTGAGATAGCAGCAGCTCTGATGAAATGAGGATATAGATCTATATATCTGCCGCCGGACCTGAGGCGCACCGCCGAGCTGGGGGCCAGCTGATGCCGCTCCCGCGGCCACCGCTGGGCCACCCCAGGGACAGAGGACGCCAGGGCCACGCCAGGGCCGCTGTCGATGGTGTGGAGGAGGGCGCCACCATCTCGCCACCAGGCGGGTTTCCGCGCCCCTCTCTGCTCCCGCCCCCGCTGGCGTCAGTGAGAGCAACGCCGGATTGGGGCAGGGCACGCGGGCGGGCGGGCACTGGCTTAACCTGCTGGACGCAGCCTGAGGCCGGTGGCCTCTGGCCAGCGGCCGAAGGGCGACGGCCAAAGGGCATTCGCTGCCGTTTGTGGCCATGCGGGGCTGGGCTGGCGGGGGGCTAGGTCAGTGGGTGGAATTTTGTTATCGGGGGGGGGCAGATGGGGTGTTTTTTACTGTTTTAAAGTTTTATTGTATTTTAATTTGTTTTAATGGAGTTGTCCCTGGCCATGTCGACAGCTGAGTTTCCTGGGGAGCGCGTGGGTGCCGCCATTGGGGTGGTCACGGGCAATGGAAGTTACAGTGGTGGGGGCCTAACGTGTCCGTGTAGAAGAAGGAGGGACAGATGGCTGACACCTGTCCCTCCTTCTGGTTCTGCCCCCAGCCAGAGGGTTCCAGGTAGTCTTGTCAACCGCCCCTCGGGCCTGACAGTGCTGCTGCTTAATGCCAGGTCAGTCCACAATAAATCTTCCCTCATCCATGACTTGATTGTGGATGAGGGGGCCGACCTGGCTTGCATAACGGAGACCTGGGTAGGAGAGCGGGGGGGATGTCGCCCTCTCTCAAATGTGCCCACCTGGGTATCTGGTTCAGTACCGTCCACGCCTGAAGGGGAGGGGAAGGGAGGGGGGGTCGCTTTGGTTTACTCAGCCTCCATCTCCCTCATGGGACTTCCAGGCCCTTTGAGGCCAGGGCTGGAGTGCCTCTACTTGGTGATGGGCAAGCGAGACAGATTGGGGATTCTGTTGGTGTACCATGCACCCTTCTGCCCAACAGTCTCCCTGCCTGAGCTGACGGAGATCGTCTCGGACCTGGTGTTGAGGACCCCCAGGATGGTGGTCCTGGGGGACTTCAATCTCCATGCCGAGACTGGTCTGACTTCATGGCCTCCACGACGGCCATGGGGCTGTCTCAACATGTCTCCGGCCCGACCCATGAACATGGACACACTCTGGTTTTCTCAATGGGGCAGGAAGAGGGTGGTCTGAGGGTGAGGAATTTATATCTGACACCCCTGTCATGGTCAGATCACTTCCTCGTGAGGTTTGTGCTCAAGAGCAGCCTCTCCCTCTGTAAGGGTGCTGATCTGATTGTGTGGGTCCGCCCCCAGAGCCGGATGGATCTGGACGGATTCCTGAAGGCCCTGGGGGAGTTTCCGGCTGACAAGACTGGTGCTCCTGTCGAGGCTCTGGTCGAACTATGGAATAGGGAAATGACTAAGGCTGTTGACACGATCGCTCCTAAGCGTCCTCTCTCACCAGGCAGAGCCCACTCTTCCCCTTGGTATACATCTGAATTGCGGGCGATGAAGCAGGCTGGGAGATGGCTAGAGCGTAGGTGGACGAGATCACGGGATGAATCTGACCGAACACACTTAAGAGCCCATTATTAGGCCTATGCTGTGGCGGTGAGGGCGGCGAAAAAGAAATTCTTCTCCGTTTCCACTGCCTCCTCAAAATGCCGTCCAACAGAGGTTTTTCGAGAGGTACAAGGCCTGGTTCACCCTGGCCCTAAGAAAGATCTGGTTCCACCCTCGAAGGCCCGCTGTGATGACTTCGCCAAACATTTCAGGGAGAAAATCACTCAGATTCGTCACGAGCTAGACTCTACTAGTGATTCGGAGGCTTCTGGGGAGATACCAATGTCACCATCTGGTCCAAAATAAATGGATGAATTTCAGTTATTGCGGCCTGATGATGTGGACAAGGTGCTTGGACGAGTACGTCCCATCACTTGCCTATTGGACCCTTGTCCATCTTGGTTAATAAACAACACCAAGCACAGGACTGGGATCTGGATCTTGGAAGTGCTTAACGCTTCTCTGAGGGAGGGTCGGGTACCTGCCCCTTTAAAGGAGGCGGTAGTCCGACCGGTCCTGAAGAAAGCGTCACTGGATCCAGAGATGGCCACTAATTATAGACCAGTGGCCAACATCCTGTTTCTGGGCAAGATGTTGGAGCGGGTGGTGGCGGGACAACTCCAAGCACTCTTGGATGAAACTGATTATCTGGACCCATTTCAGTCTGGCTTCAGACCCAGGTACGGTACTGAATCTGCCTTGGTCGCCCTGTACGATGACCTGTGCAGGGAGAAGTACAGGGGGAGTGTGTCCCTGTTGGTTCTTCTGGACCTCTCAGTGGCTTTCGATACCATCGACCATGGTATCCTTCTGGATAGGCTAGCGGGATTGGGGGTCGGAGGTACTGCTTTGCAGTGGTTCCACTCCTATCTCAATGGCCGATTCCAGAAGGTGGTGCTGGGGGACTATGGCTCTGCACCATGGCAGCTATGCCATGGAGTACCGCAGGGATCCATTTTGTCCCCTTTGCTGTTTAACGTCTACATGAAACCGCTGGGAGAGGTCATCAGGAGGTGTGGGCTGCAGAATCACCAGTACGCTGATGATACCCAGCTCTACCTCTCGTTTTCCACCAATCCAGGTGAGGCAGTGGCTGTGCTGAACTGGTGCCTGGCTGAGGTAATGGGCTGGATGAGGGCCAATAAACTGAAGCTCAATCCAGACAAGACGGGGGTCCTGTTGGTTGGCAGATCAGGCTTCGGGGAGGGTGAATTGAACCTAGTCCTGAATGGGGTTGCACTCCCTCTTAGGGACAAGGTCCGCAGCTTGGGAGTGCTCCTCGACCCAAAGCTTTCACTGGAAGCTCAGGTGACAGCCGTGGCGAGGAGAGCTTTCTTTCAGCTTCAGCTGATCCATCAGCTGCGCCCCTACCTGGAGTACGACTGCCTGGTGACAGTGACACACGAGATGTTGACTTCCCGACTTGACTTCTGTAACGCGCTCTACGTGGGGCTACCGTTGAAGACGGTCCGGATACTTCAATTGGTTTAAAATAGAGCTGCCAGGCTGCTGACGGGGACTGGCCGTTAAGTTCACATGACTCCAGTCCTCCATCAGCTTCACTGGCTTCCCATTGAAGTCCGGGCCCAATTCAAGGTGTTGGTGATGACCTATAAAGCTCTTAACAGCTTGGGTCCTGGTTACCTGAAGGAGCGCTTACGTCCATATATGCCCACCCACCCGCTCCTCGAGATCTGTGGCCCTTCTCCAGGAACCCTCCGTGAAGGAAATTAGGAGGGTGAGTACTCGGAACAGGGCTTTCTCAGCGGTGGTGCCCAATCTATGGAATGCGCTCCCCAGAGAGGTCTGCCTGGTGCCATCATTATTTGTTTTTCGGTGCCAGGCAAAGACCTTTTTATTCAAATGTTATTTTAATTGTTAATATTATTTATTCATTTTATTCTCTGGCCAGGGTGACTTAATTTATATTGTTAATTTATATGATTCTATTTTGAAGTTTATTTATGGTTGTGAGCCGCCCTGAGGCTTCGGCGAATGGGGCAGCACAGAAGTCTCCTAAATAAATAATAAAATAAATAAACAAAATTTAAAAAAAATGGAATGAAACTATGAGTAATCACACAGAGATGCTTTCAGAAAAAGTGAAATAATCACAAGTAGCAGATAGATCTTTTACTTCAAAGTGTTTCATGGAATCTAAACTCCCTCATACTACAATCTCAGGTCCCCAGCAATTACTGCTTATCAGGGCCAGTGACAAGTACAAAGAAGGAGTAAAGCAAAGGATGGCATGAACAGAAATAATTTTTTTTGCAAATGGCTGATGCAAATAGCAGCTACAAGTGGGATATACAACAACATGTCAGTGTGGAATTCTGCTTGCTTGTATTTCTTTCAATCCCATTCACACCTTCTCACATTTTACTTTTCTTTTTCAGCCAGTATTCTGTACCCATTGAGCATATTCAATCCTCACTGGGCTTGAGGGAATCTTGTCAAGGGTATTTTTGGTAGCTCTATAAACTTGGGAGTTCTCCCAAGTGTGCTGATACCTCCCTCTGGAGCATGGATGTTGCCCTTTTGGCTATGTACAGACCAGCATTTTGCAAACTGAGTTCAACATCTGTATATATCATGGTATTTACACAAAGAGAGAAAGGGTTACAATCTACACAGCACTGAAGCAAAAATGGTAACTAACTACCTAATATACAACTCCACCCCTTGCCCCTAAATTCTTAACTGTGACAACAGGTTTTCTTTTTTCCTATTTTCCACTCACCAACCCATTTCATTCAATTACAGACATTATATGACTATAAAAATGATTCAGTCCATAAATACCGATTTGTAAACAACTACACAACAGAAGCCTGAAACATGCTTAATGGTAGGGATGTCAACACACGGAAAATGCCATAGGAGTGCAAAGAAGGTCTATAATCACATGAACATATCTGCAGCATGCAGAAGACGATGACACCGCAGGGCAACAGGGTGCCAACCAGAGACAAAAACAACAACAACAACAACAACAACAAAAAACCCCAGGATAGCTACACAGGAGATCAGCTAGAACCATTATACACAAGTAAAGCCAGGCCACAAGAACAACATCTAATGTTTTATCCCATGGCTGCCCAAGAACAAATGAAGTACCTAACAAAGAGACTTCCAGACATTTTCCCATAAATGAAAGGACCATAAATAGAATATACGCACATCCAGGGTATGCACTGGAGTAGATTGCAGATGCTCTTGGCATTCCTTATGCATGTCAACCTTGTAGTTGCAGTACCATGGAATTCCTATGCCATCTTTTGCAGCCTTGCATCTCTTTTTAGGCAGTTAGAAATAGTTATTAACTTTTAAAAATGGTACACTATACCAATGATCAGAAACTGCAAAAATGTGTGAGGGAAGGCTCCCGTCAAAGTTGTCAAGAAAGACTACAGATTACACCTCTCATATGGACATGTGAATTTCTGAGATAGGAACTTGAAACAAAATCTGGCTATGGCCTCTGGTGTGAAATTACAGCAATCATTTGCTGTAATGGGACATTCTATTATAGTTCAGTCTTCTATTGATATTCTTAAAGGGACTGACTTTCAAAACTCGGTAACAAATTAAGCATGGAACAGTGGGACCATCTCTTACTGCAAGGTCCAACCCCGTATTTCTGCTTTAGAACAGCATTTTACAAATTGTGGAAATGGAAACAAGCTGATGATGTTTCTGGATGGTTCTTCAAGATACCAGCTCTTAGCCTCAGCAGAATGCAGCATACAGAATCAGAGTTCTCAGATTCAGGGCAAAGCTAGTTCCCCAGTATTTAGAAGGCTCTGCATGATCAAAATCTAGTTATAATTCCATTTACTTCCACAATCTCTTGGGTACCTGCACGATGTCCCACATTCAAATCAGGTGAGGAAGGGCCCTTAGTATATTTCATTTCCAGTTTATCTACTAATTATGCCACTTGCGTTCCTAATGTCAAAAAGTTATATTTCTGCAGAGTCCTAATTTGAAGTCCTTCAGTTATTTTCCAAGCATACGAGAATATATTCTGTATGTACTCAATACAAGGCCTGATACTAATGGATATCCCTGTATAATGCAGCTAGATCTATTCCCATCTGACAGTGCAGTATTCAGGATGAAACCAACAATAAGCAATTATTCAAATCCCTTGATCCCAAAACATATGAGCTGTAATAAACATGAAGGCAGCTGCTTCAATTTCAAATGAAGTTACCTTTGGTTGTTCAACTATAAAAATATAATACACACTAGAAACATTACTGTTCATTAATGAACTATGAATTTATGAAGCTAACAAGTGAAATTTCTACAAGACCATCTTCAAATAGAACAGCTGAGCAGAGCTGAGCTGTTGTGGACAGGGCATTTTGGAGGGCTTTCATTCATGGTGTTACGATTTGTTGGAGATGACTTGATGGCACATAACAAGATCTTCAGATAAACTGGAACACTGTTTTGCATATTATCCTTAAATTACCCAGCCTACTTGGAATTTGAGCAAGATTTCCAAGGTGCAACAATTGTTTCATAATATCAGGCAAATAATATTTTACCTGACAATACAAAGGGCACTTTTTAAAAAGTATTTCCATTTGGGAAGGTATGCACGCCTCACATTGTTTGAAATGCAGCACATTTTTTTTCTTTTGAGAATAATTTGGTTAACTGTATTAACCAACTTTATTTCCTATAACAAAGATTATTTCCATGTTGGAAAAGATATTCAAAATAGACCTAACTAAATTGTTGGAGGTACAGCACATTTTCCCTTTTAAGGATATTTTAGTAAACAAGCTGTAAATAAATGCCATGCATATATATTATCAATATGTAAGCTCTCCCTTGTTTGGCTTCTCCAAGGCAATAATGTATCTGTGTAAGCCTAAGGCCTTGCTTTGATACTGTCAAAGTCTTGTATAGTAGTTGGCTAGAGATATTGTAAAGAGGGAAAGGGACACAGACATTTCAAATATTGCTAGATGTGGAATGGATCGGATAAATTTAATTCTGATTGGCTGGAGATTCTAGCTAGGTGGACAGGAGCAGCTGGGAATTTATTTATTAGATTTGTATAAAAGCCGCCTGCTAGCATTGCACTCTCTAAATGATAGCTAAGTTTTGAGAGTTGACAATTAAGTCAGTCAGTGGAGTGAGGTTGATGTGTGCTGCTTTAAAAGGACTAAGGGAAAGAAAAGGGCAAAGTGAATAGTTAAGGTCTGGGTGTTAAACTATTCTTTCTCTGTGGGATATCAATATGATGCTGGTAAAGATCAGTGCTATGGAACAGGTAGCTGGGTTATAGCATGAGGCTTGCCACAAGGTTATACAAGCTGACAGTAAGAACCCAGATAAACTGTCCAATCAGCCATTAATACAACAGTAGCATCTTTCATATCAGAGGAAGGTTGTAATCAGAAGCTTGATTTGGTAGTGAGGTTTTTAACTGGGGTGGAGATTTAGGGAATCTAAGGAAGTAAATAATTGGAGACTTATAGCAATAAGTACAAGTAGTAAGTAAAATAAGTAATTGGAGACTTAGAGTAGCAATAGTGTGCTTGAGTTCTTGAGAACTGTCACTAGCAATCCTCTAAAAATGCCAGAGCAAATGTTAATAATCCTTTACGTACATAGTAATAGGTTATCTTGTCTCAAGTTTTGGTGCCTATCTCATGGCTATGCATCTTATTTAGTTTATTTATTCATTTCATTTCTAGACTGCCCCACAGCCAAAGCGCTCTGAACAGTTTACATGAGCCACTAAGATAATTTCAAGTATTTTAAATGAATTGGTAACAGTGGAAAAAAGCCAACTTGATCAACAGCAAGGACTATTAAGCTATAGTGTCATAGTCCTTAGTCCCTGAAATAAGCATTTGCTGGAAATAAGAAACTCCACCAACTGCCAGTAAAGGAACAGTTTCTTCCCTACAGTGCAAGCAGTGCTGGGGAGAGGAAATACCCCCATATGAAAATCTAAACAGAAAACACTTTTTAATTGCAAACCAAAACTATGCAATTAGAAATGTTCCACTACTATAGAACAAAATTATCATATTTCTAGCTTACAACACTAAGGAAAAACTCTTTCCATCTAGGAAACTATTCACATATCACATTTTTTGAAGTACAGCTCAAGGGCTGGTTTTTCTTTTTTCTTTTCCTTTTGAGAATATTTTGGTTAACAAGCAACTGCACTTCCTGTATCAAAGATTCTTTCCATGTAGGGGAAAAAACATTTGAAGTAAGCAATTAAGGGACAATAAATTCTCCGGAAAGCATCTTTCTCAGAAACATTCTCAGCACGCAGGACTGCTTGATCAACATGGAGAACTGCATGTGGCAATAACAAAGTGAATCACCACTCTTGATTGAACAGAGAGAACTGTCCTTTTTTCCTTGATGGCACAGTTCTAAAACTGGATGCTGAAATGGTATGTGATATAACCCCTAAATGGACAGGAAACTGCAAGTAATGATAATTAGCAGGCTCTGTGACTTCATGGTATTGTTAAAAAGTCTGCACCTTGAGAAGCCAGCACCTTCTGCCTGAGTATTTATACTTCTGGAGGTGTAAAGGTAAGATTAAGCTGCAGATACTATCTTGCCATTAAAAGGAAGGCTGGAAAAATCCAAGCTCAAGGCAGCTCAAGAAACTTCAAGACTACCCTGGCCACAGGGATCGCCACCAGATTTCTGGGAGCATATACTGCCATGCCTGAGAAAGCTAATAGACAACAGCTACATTTAAAGATTAAAAGATGGCAGTAGCCTATTTACCAGATTTGGAAGACAATAGCAATCAACAGCACTTGCATAGGCTGTTCCATAAATAAAGGGACTCAACATTCTGCCATATCATAGAGGCCTGAGAATTAGAGATTCCCCCAAATGATGTGTCTGCTTTACTAAACCTTCTAAAGATATAGCAGAAATAAAGCAGGCACAGTCCCATTCTGCACTGCTTCAAATTAAGATAAATTATATGTTACTGTCATTAGACATCCTGTCAACATGTAGCTGTAGATGAAAAAAAAAATCACTCACAAGAGTTTAAAGTGGGAAAGCTAACAGTTACGGCTGTCTGGTAGCCCCATCTATTTCCTCAAGATCAGGGGTCTCAAACTCGTGGCCTGTGGGCCAATTGCCGGGACAGGCAGGGCATGGGGGAGGGGGCCTGCGGCCTTGAAAGTGCCGGTGGCACCCAGGCCGGCCATTGGATGAGCGGCCCACCACCACCACGGCGGTGGAATACTTGATGCGGCCCAGCCTCACCCAGACTCTACTTCCAGCGGCCCCCAGGTAAGTTGAGTTTGAGACCCCTGCTCAAGATAGTGCATCCACTGCCATCCAAGAAAAAAGGAGGGACAGTGACGCCAACAAAGAGAACTTGAGCACCCAAAGTGAAGCCTGCAAACTGAAGTCCATGCAGAGGGAATTTCCAAGCCCCCAAATCAGAAGCTCTGAAGACCCCTTATCAGTTTAAAAGGAAGGCATAACTGCAATCTACTTGGCATAATGCACAGCAAGAACAACTTTGAGCTTTTGAGGTGCCACCCTCAGCTTAGCAGAATTTGGGCTCCCCTGAGATAACCCAGCCACAGTCCACACTCATGCTGAAGAATGCCATGATCTGAAGTGCCAACAATAAGAGTACCAAGTACTCTCCACCTACCTGGCTGAACCCCATGAAGTGCACCCTGCCCTGCAGGAATAGAAACAAAGTTACATTATACCATTTCAAATCCTTAACCAAAACAATCCAAAGGATTGAGATGGAGAACAAGTCTACAAGCACAAGCACAGATACATGCCACACAGAGAATTAGAACTGGCCTTGTCTTTGTTTCCTGTTAGCAAAAAATGTTAGCTAGAGAAATCTAGAAGGAAAGATGTATACCCTGTTTCAGGCTGTGATCAGTGGTGGCTTCCCTGGAGAACCTGCTTTTTTGTTCTATAACAGTTTTCTTACACTACAAAATAATCTTTCTACCTGAAAGGTTAATGTAGCTTTTCCTGATTAGAAAGCATTTAAAAATAAGAGCATTAGAACAAAGCACCAGAACAGCTTACTAAGTCAGGCTGCTTTTAGTTAGATTGTTTTCAATTACAAAGCAGAAGTTGGAAATCATTTTAAGACTTGTGTTCACTTGTCCATTGCAAAGTTAGTATTTCTCGCCAAATACAGAAAACAGGGTACTCCAGATAGTATATATAACTCAAATAATTCATCCCTAGTTTGACTCCTCTGTCACACAAATTTTGAGATCCAGAGTACCCTCTCACACAGTTGCTTAAGCAGTGGTTTCACTTCCTTAGCCTCCATGTGCAAAATGCCTCTCAAAATTCTGTGGGCAGGGCCTGCCTCTTACTTGGCAGAACCACTCATTTCTGAGTGATTAGCCTCAAAAACCAGCAAAAACAGTAGAGTTCCATGCAGAAGCCAGAAAAGAAGAAGTTCTTGTATTGATTACAGAAAAGCAAATATGCTATACTTGAGGAAAATGGACTGACATCATAGAAGGGAAGCCTTAAAGGTTCCAAAGACCAAGTATAACGCATAGTTACATATCCTGAAGAGACTCCATGCCCTCCACTCAGTGGTAGTTTCTTTGAAGGAACTGCTGCAAAAACACACCAAGAAATGCTAAGAAACTGGTTAGTTCACCTTTTCCTAGTTCTTTTGCTGGAATGCAGCATGCCACTTATTTATTGCTTTTATATACCATTCAACAGCCATACATGGCTCCCATAACGGTTTACAAAGAAGCAACAGTTTACAAGATCAACATTAAAAACAATGAAATAAACAATCACAATCAAAATAAATGTATAAACTGCCAACCTACCCACCTCTTACTCCAGCCACATATTAATAGTGGCCACATGATTGCAACTCTGCTTAACACACTGCTTAAATAATTAAATGAATTCAAACAAATAAACAAAATTAAATAAATACAAAAATAAATCATATAAATAGTTATAAAAGTAGTTATTCCACAGCAGTCACAATTACTACAAATGAAGTAAAAACATTCTAACAATTAAAACACTTGGTAAAAGTAAGTCTTGTCCTGGCAAGACAGAACAGCAGTAAAATATCTGACCCTTCTTCTCCTCAACTGGCCAGTTAATCCTCCAGCACTGTACCTCCCCCTTCCCAAAACCACACTAATAGGGATGCCCCTCAGCTGTCCAGGATCTCCCAATTCCATATTAAAATATACTAGACAAAAAATTTAAAACTCAATAAAATTTAGTGGTTGCTGTGGAATAATAATAAAAATAAAAAAGAGAAAGGGACTTCTCTCCCTCCTAACTACCTCTCAACTTACTTCTTACTAATTCCCATTCTCTCCTTACTATTATTCCTTCTCCACTATATACCTATTACCACCTTCCACTTCCCATCTCTTCAAAACATCTAGCAGTAATTGAAATAACATAACTTTAAAACCACACAGATTTCTTAAACTTCTACAACACTTTTTAAACTAACCCAAAGCCATGCATAGAAGTGCTATAGAAACATAGAAACAGAGCGAGTCAGAAGGGGCCTCCCAGGCCATCTAGTCTGATCTCCGGCACCAGCCGGCTCCACTCACAACATGCCCACCATGTGCATGTCCAGCCTATCTATAAACCTTTCAGTTAGAATTCTTCAAATTAGATGGTACCCAAATTTAGATTACAATGAAAAATAAACCTTGCTAGAAGAACCAGAAGGAATGAGAAACCAAGTTCTTCTCTCCCCACCCACCCACCCACCCACCCTCCCTCCCTCTCTCTCTCTCTCTCTCTCTCACACACACACACACACACACACACACACACACTTTGAAGTGGGTTTCCAACAGAGATAAAGTACTAACTAGTGGAAGACATATGAATTGGGTAATCCCATGGGAAATCTAATTCCACAGCAAACAAGATTGCATGGGAAATCTACAAGAATTACATGATAGCAAAAGTTTTCCAACTCATGTTCCCCATAGGCAGCAAATTATCTTTGATCCTGGAGGTAGCATATTGCTATTGTGTCTACTGACCATTGATAGCTGTATTCTTTCTGAATTCTATAAACCCCTTTTAAATTTGCCCAAGTTTGTAGGCATTGCTACATCTGGAATTCAATACTTAACTATGAACTATGTGAAGAAACACACCATCTATCTTGAATTTCCCATCTTTCAGTTTTATGGGATGACCCTGACTTATACTATATGGTGAGTGAAAGAAAGCATTCTTCCTATCCACTTTCTCCACACCAGGCATATTTGTATACCTTTCTGTCATTTCCTCCCCAGCCCTTACTCACATTTTCTTTAAACTAAAAGGCCCCACAGATTATAACCATTTTAAGCAATCTATTTCCTTGTAAGCAACTGGAGAAACATAAATAGTAGTGCAGGGGAAGCCCCCATAGACCACAGCATGCTGCTTCCTCAGATTCCATTCAGGGTCTGGATGGGGGGCAGTGAGAAGAAGAACTGTCTGCTTGGTCTCACCTCCTCACAAGTGAGGTAAACAGCTTGTTCCCACCCACCACCACCTTTGCAGTGATGCTAGGTGGAATTCAGTCACTGGCCTCACTACCTTGCAAAGAAGCAGGTGGCCAGTTCTTTCTGCCAGGAGCTGCCTCTACAGACCTTACATGGGGCCTGGGGAGACAGTATGCTGTTAATGCTGGTGGACCCCTACACATTTCTGCCAATGCCAGTGGGACTGCTTGTGAACAATTCCACATTCCTTCTGGCATCAGCAGAAGCACATGGGAAATCAGCTGGAGTCACATCACTTTTTTACCACTCTGGCCAAAGGGCTCTCTTAGGTCTGTAGGCCAAAATACCTGGCAGACCTCAAGCTGCCCAACCCTGGTCTACAACATGCTATCTGGATGGTAACTTGGGCAAACAGGATATGCCATTCAGTCATCTCTGAAACCAAACTTAAGGAACTGATCAATGCTTTCCCAAAGATGAGGTTGCTGCTTCCTTTGCAAACAGCTCCAGGCTCAACAAGGAAGCAGCTAATCTAGTGAGATGATTTTAGAAGCCTCCTGATTTCACTGTGCAAACTACCAATCAGTAGCAGATGCTCATATTGCCATATGAAGAGAACAGAAACAAAGTCAGCTTTGCAATGCATTACAGATATGGATGCCTGCATATTATCAGAACGCATCTAATCAGACTCTCCTAAGCAGTCATATCATTTAACTGAATTACAAATAATAATAATATGCAGAATTATCACTGTACCCTTGAAGTTTACAAGTCATTAATGTCCATAATTAAAGGAAAGGTTTACTTTAATTGTCAGGACTAGGATTAGTACATGGCAAGGTTTTTCAAAAATGAAAACAGGCTTCCTATAAACAGCACCATGATTCTAAAACAGTCTGCCCTCCAATAAAATCACTACTGTAATTATTGTGTTCAAATTCAAAATTTTCCAAATTTTTATATATCTCACTGGAGACTTATAAGAATGATCCTGTGATTGTGATGTGGACTTGCACTTTATGATTTTACACACTTTACTAGCAACTGATTCAGTACAGAGTTTACTATAAATTGAATAGATTTGCTGATCCACCAGCCAGAAGAAAAGTGTACCAGATACCTTTCAGTCCCTATCACACTAATTCTACCTACCAACACTGCCCTGCCTTAGTCTTACCTCATCAGCACAAGGACACTTATGTAGCTAAAGCAGGCAATTACTAAAAGCTACCTGCAATCTCACCTATCCCATACCAGCATGTTGTGGAATAGAAATAAAAAGCCTCCACATTTAGCATTCTACCTCGATACTTCAAAGGATTGTATCCAATACTGCACACACAGAAGAAACTAAATGCAAAACCTTGTCCTTGGAGCCAGGATTTCCACCAGCACAAGACCTTGCCCCCTACTCACACTGCACTCCTATATGACAGAACCCCACAGTTCAAGAAGGGGTTAGGTTTGACCCTCTGGAGATAATTTTTAGACCACACAAGTGTGGGAGGGCAAGCAAGAGAGTGACTACACGAACACTGAATAAAACTCAAACTCTTTTTCCTCCCTTTTCTGACAAGACTTCTTTGATTCACTAGATAACACGTACACTACTAGTATTGTGCACTGGAAGTTTGCAGAACCATGTTCATAGCAGGGGAGACCTACAGAGAAGAGTTTTTAAGCTTCCTAAGGCATATATTTACCAGGCAGGAAAGTGACAGAATAGAGGGTAGGGATATAAACGTCCGTAATTCACTTGTTCAGAGTGAAGCAAGTCATGTTTTCGAAAGAATTAAAGAAAGGTCATGTAAAGGGCATGGATCCTTTTTTCTATTTTAGATTTCCTTCCTAATTTACTCAGTCAAATATTGCTATTCTACTTCAAGTTAAACATGAACAAAATATAACAATGATAGCAATAGGAGGGAGGGAGCATTCTTTAATGTCCAGAGTATATAGATGTGCAATATTGGCTATTGTTCAATGAAGCACATTCATGAGTCCTGTCAAGAGGCTGTAATCCTAGGATGTCAGCAATAGAGCTATTATGATACATTAAATACAATGCGTACCAGAGGGTATCTTTTGTTTGAATCCAGCTAGTCAATGAACAGTGAAGATCTTTGTTTGATGGAATTATTTAATATTCATTCATCAACCCAGAGAACAGAAAGCTATCCCTACCATATCTGCTCAGAGAGAGGAGCTCCTTCCGCACTGGAGACTTCTCAGGTCACACACACTGCAAACCAAAACTATACAGAAAATCTATTTAGAGATATTTTGTCCCAGAGGACTGAATCATGCCTTCCACTATCCTAAGACAGCAAAGCACTCCACAGAGCAACTCCAGATACTTCAGTTGTTTTAAAACCCAGAACAAAATATTACTACCAAGGAGGAAAGAGATGATTAAAGCCACCAAGAGATAATTCCATAGCATGTGCCAGTTTATCCATAGCAGATCCATGGAAGGCATATGCATTTTAATTTTTCATCTTCCATCTATCCTATGCATTCTAGATGTAATTAAGCCTTCATTTCTGTTCCACAGTGACTGGAAGTACTTGCTAGTGTGTGTAAGGCACAAAATAGCCAAGCTATTTCTGCAAAGTCTGGCATAGTAGCCCATGGTAGAGCAGCACACAGATATTAAAAGAATTCCCAGTTTTCATCCATGTAACCAGTTTCAGAAGAATACTCTCAACAATCATTAACATACCACATTCCAGTCTGTGGTTAACCAAGTTTGTCTGCAGTTCACAAATAACTACTAATGAAGGAATGTGCATGAAGCAGCCACATGGGACAAGCCAGGCATGCCAACTGTGTAGTCTTACTATCAGTGAAACACCACAAGGCCTCACTCTTTCCTTGCAAGTTTACACAACTGCAGTTTCTCATTGTGGCTTGATTCCTTATTACAAGATGTTACATAGAAGGATGGTTTCTGTAGCCTGGCCAGGCAAACTGGAAAGCTATCCTGATTTGTACAGACACATTAATTAATTAATTAATTAATGCTTTTGTATGCCACCCCATAGACATAAAGCACTTCCTATAACTCAGAACAATTAGGAGAATCTAACCTGGCCAGCTATAACAGCAGTTCCCAAATGAGTTTGAGTTAGTTTCATTGAGCAAAGAATAACTGTAACTGATATTGTTTATTTTTAAAAGAAAAACATCAAAAGTCAGTTGAAAAATCAACTTAAAGTCCATTTCATTTTATTGCTCTCTTCTAAGGGCCTTTTTCTGGTCCAGTGCTTTGAAGGAATCTGTTCTCCTGCCAAAGTGAAAGCAAGGACCATTATTCTCCTCTCAATAGGTTGGAAAGGAAGGAACAACCCTTGTAGAAGGCCCAAAAAGCTCAAGAGGCATCAAACAATTTTTGAGAATATTTTCTACAGCATCTTTGGATGGTCCCCTCCTTTCTTTTGTATGATGAGGCCCAATTCACATTTGCATTTTCTCAATATTTCAAGAATATAACATTTTTCCTCACAAATCATATTCTGTAAATGGAGTTAAACAAGCCAAGTACATCCCCAGTGTAACCCCATACACATCTACCCAGAAGTAAGTGTCTAGAGAAATGTGTATAGATCTAAAGCCTCTTGTGTTTGGGAAGATGGTTGTTGTCTAGTTTAGTCTACTTACAGTGACCTCACAGCACTTGTGAACTTCACACTTGTGAAGTAGAATTCTGGCTACTTTCTTCTGATGCAATTAAGAAGATGTCAAGATTTCTGTTGCTGTACAATCTCATCCTGGTAAGTAAACTCAAAAAAACCGACAATATAACTGCCACTATTCTATAAACCAGGGTTCAACTAAACACAATGTATACCAAACAGCAAAAACAATGATCTGCATAGAATTAAACCACTAACAGCAAAACTATAGTGCACTCCATTTATCCTGGATAAAACTGTTTCACATTTGCTATTAATGGCAATAATTCTATCTACCCTCTGCTAACCCAGGTCAAAATGTATCTGAGCAATGCACTGACTTAAGAAGAATGTGGCATATTAATGCATTAATTATGTTTACTATGACTGATCTAGACATATCAAGAAGGTAATCCCATACACAGACTAACAAACAGAGGTTGTATATTATCCTGGAGGAATTCATCCCCATTAGAATTACTTGAGAAGCTTGAAATTGGATGCTCCACCACACTTAAATGCCAAATTCCAAATTAGAAATGGGAATCTGACACTGCTCCTTCTTAAAAATGTTAAAGTTGCTTGCTGGTATACACATGTTATTTTTATTTGCTATATCCCATTTTTATTCCCCATTTTCCTTCAAACTCTGGGTGAGATACATGATATTCTTCCACCCACCCATTTTATTCTCATAACAGTGTGAGGTATGATAGACTGGGAGATGGTGAACAGTCACCTGGGGAGTTCATGACAGGGCTTCAACTCTGGTCTTCTTGATTCAAATCCATCATTCTACTCACCATGTATTCATTATGCAATTATGACACCTAAATCAGAAGTTTAAAAGGCAATTTTTAAGTTTGGAATGGGGCAACTGCTTCAAGTAACTACCAAATAAATGTAATTGGAAAAAGGATAGGAAAATTAATGCCCCGGGTCACAGCCCAGAAAACCTGATTTTTGATATTTCTACAAAATTATAATTGTTTTCTATGTAAAAGCATGTCCAATAACTACTATAAGAATCAAGTTATTGTTCGGCCACTACCAGTTCAACCAAAATATTTTCTTTTTAAAGCCATTAACCCATATTAAAATGCTTTGTATTGGAAGCCAAAAAGTGAAAAGAAACCATTACCTGCTACTTCCACAATCTGGTGCCTAGCGATGTCATAGTATGGGTCATCCCACCGCAAGTGAGTGACAGAATCAGGGGAGCCCTTGGTGTCATCTACACAGAAAACAGAAGAAAAAAAGTAGCCAACAGAAACATCATGTAACAGCTAAAGACAGGCATACAAGCATGAAGAAAAGAGTAGGTGGGGCATGGGATCAGAGTATATATTTATTTGATATTAACAGACGAGGGCAGTAGTGAATACAACCGTGCAAGTACATTTTCCCATTTAATCTGCCATAACTATGCAGAAATACTGCAAGGGCACAATTCTAAGGCCTACTGAAATTGACTGGAAGGGACATAGAATTATTCATAGAAGCCAACACAGAACCATGCCAGCTACCACTCAGAGTTCAGAAACCAACCTCAGAAAGGAAGAAAAGGAGCATGCCAGCGAAAAGGAAGGAAGGGGAGTTGGGACTGATGGCATACACCCCACACAGATGGTGCCTGAAATGCCTTCCCTCCCACTCTGCAGTGCTTCTTGCAGATTGCTGAATTCGGTTGTCTAGATGAAACAGGTTCCAAGGCAGCCAAGACCACAGCCTTATTCTGCGCATGGGATGCACTTATACTTATTATTACATTACATTTATATTCCATCTTTCTTCCCTTTGCAAGGAACCCAGGGTGGATTACAAGGTCCTCTTCTCAGTTTTATTCTCACAACAAGCAGCTTGTGAGGCAGGTTAGGCTCAGAGTCTGTGAGTGGCCCAAAATCTCCTAATGAGCTCCATGGCTGAGTGGGGACTAGAACCCAGAGTTCCCAGATCCCCAGTCCAAGATATGCGTCTCAGCTGGAAGTTTATGTGCAGTGAGCATGAAGGGTACTGGATTGCACCATTAATGAAAAGTAATCAAGGAAATTAAATTCTCCACTACAAAATTCCAAATTCACCAACTAATATAAACAACACCCTGACTGACATCTACACCACATCATTAGACAGGTATCTCTTTGGCACATGCGGCCAGCAGTGTTCCAGCTCTCAACATGCAATTTAGTTAGAAAGCATCCCAAAACCAACATCCCAAGATTCAGGGGAGCAAGTGAGTTCTTCTGCAATATCTTAAAATGAGTCTAAGATTACTGCTGCTGGACATGGATACCTTTGAAAGATAGGTGTCTGTGTCTCCTCCCCACACCTGCACTGGAGCTTTCATTACAACCAAAAAATACTCACCTGACTTTGGAAAAACGGGCACTTCATCTGGTGGCCAGTTCTTATCATCTAGAGAAGCCAATTTGAGCTGGTTAAGAGACTCATTGGTGTCCTCAAGACTCAGGTCTTCTTGCAGATCAGGGTATTGCTCCATGGTTCTTAAATTTTAGCTGCTCAACTAGAAATCCTAAAAGGAAGATTGAAGAGATTCACAAATCAGCAAATTACAGCAAGTTATCACCCAAAACCACTTCCTTGACATATTGACACATACATCCTGCCCAAAAAACCTTTCTCATAGCTGAGAGTGGGCAGGAGATAACATGGCTTTGATCAGGAGAGCACTATACCCATTCTCCTCTCATATGAATATGCGACCTGGCTGAGCTCAGTTTGTAGCATTCAGACCAAAGTGGGAAGGAAAGATAACAATTAGATCAAGTCTCTAACATACTGAGGGGAATTGCATGTCACTGTAAGTCACCCTGAGAATAATCCATCATGGTTTAGTAGTTAACTCATTAAGGTAACAGACAATCAAGTACTTTGGGGCTTGTTTCCCCCTGGCTCCAACATGGATCCCAGGCACTGTTGTAGCAGAACTTCTTACTTCCTTAGTCAGCACCCTTTCTGCAATGGGTCTGCTGGGGTTACCAGCTCTAAAAAAAAAACTACCCCCCACACACACCCTGCATCAGATCACCAATAGAATTAATGTTCAGAGCCTTTATGAACATGGTAACATGTTTACAAACTTGGGGGGAAAGGGTGTTTTGTTCAAGACTACCTGTCCAATATGTAGCCCAGCATGCTGCTATCTCCCTCTTGTCAATGTCCCTATCAATGTCACCCTCCATTTTAGTACTTTCCTGGCATTTCTATTTTTAATGGTTTTTAAGGTAAGAATTCTAAAGTTCCCTTTCTCATGCAGACAGCAGCTGCTTTCGGCTCTCCTGCTTGTATCAGTTCACAAAAAGGGCCTTTCCTAGCAGTAGACATTCATTTAGGACAATTGTTTTGCCCTGTCTTCTCTGATGTCAGGACAAGAAAGCACTAAGAGGAGATGAGAAATTATGGCTAGCAAGATCATGAGAAGTAGCCAGAATGAAAGCCTGGTGACTCTCTAGCCACCCCCAACGATCTACAATGAAGTTGCCCTGCCAAGTTTAGATGACCAAAAAAAAAAAAGCCACCATGGGTATGAAGAGCCCTGCAACATGCCATGAATTCCTAGGGTGACTTTTTACGAAATACAAGCCACCCTGAAGAAACATTGCTGGGTTTACACGACATGACAAACCACCATGGAAGATCAGCCACAGTCAGTTACATCATGCTAATCAGCTTACTGATTGCAATAGTTATCACTTCCTGTGATCCTTTGGCAGAGTTAGCAAAAGGCTCTAAGGCTTTATACTGGAAGAAATTCTAGATACTAATTCTCCCACTAGCCTGTCAGGCTAACAAAATACACATAAGGATTCTTTACAGAACTAGAGGGAGTAACTCTAACAAGATGGATTCTCCAGTCCAGGATGCATCATTACACAAACACCATATAACAACAGGACAGCAGAAAAGGCAATAAAAGATTCTAGCATCTGAAGGAAGAAAAAAATAGGAGCCCAGTGTTTTGGCAGCATCACAATGAGGAACTTTCAGCAGTCCCTTGAGACTGGAAACAGTTTCTCCATTTTAGATATTCACTATAATATTCATCACATGCATGCCGAACAAAAGATACACAATTGTTGTCAATAAATTACCAAATATTTGAGGCCACTAGAAAAGCTAATTTTCTCAGGAGGCAGGACATGGATGCAAGTCTATCATGAAACTAGAAGAGAAAGAGAATCCTTCAGAAAACAGTACAAAACATCGACCCTCAAATAACATATGGCAGAAAAATAATGTGGATGGAGTCAAGGCTACAGCTAATACCAGAAAGTGATATTAGCGGTTCCATAAGGAACTAAGCATTAGATGGATCTAATCTAAGCATTAGATGGATTGATGCCATAAAGGAAATCACAGTCTTGAGTTTACAAGAGCTAAGCAGGGCTGTCAAGGACAGGGCATTTTGGAGGACAGTCATTCATAGGGGTGCCGTAAGTTGGAGACAACATGACAGCACCAACAAAAACATGGCAGGGAAGGTGTCATTGAAAGTTATTCAGGCTTCATTAAGAGAATCATTAGACATTTCACCAAAATTTCTTTAAATCCCTGAGTGCTCATCCATACTCTATTGAAGGGAGCTGTGATTTGTGCAAGACATCTTCACATCCCCTTAAAGCTTACACATAGTCTTTCATTGTCTTTATTCTCATGATAGCTTATTGAGCAGCAAGTCAAGTCACATTCCTGTAACCAGACAAAACACGAAAAATGTGGAAAGGCAAATTTCAAGAGAGATCAAAAAAGAATTTGGGGCCTGGAAAAACTTTAGCTACTCTTCAGTCCTCTCTTAAATAATGGAAGAGATGCTTGACCTCAGCAAGGGCAAAGACCAGGACATTCTGCTTCTCAAAATTATTAGGTAATGCTGTAACCATGCTTAAATTGCAGCCAACCATCTGACTTTAGCATTATGCTCAGTTTCTATGGAAACCTTAACCAGCATTTGCAGTGATTCACTCCCCTTGAAACAACTCTAATTCCTGCACTGGATTCTTACAATTATCTAAAATTATTCATTAAAAAATAAACTCCTGGCAAGACCCAAATTACTTATACCAAGTAGTTCTAAATATTGTCAATTCACTGAAGGCAACTAAGTCACCTACAGTGCTTAAGAAACACAATTTCCTCAGATTTGCAAATCTATAAAGCCAAAATGCTACTGGTACTTTCTGTGAGAGAATAAAAACCTTCAGCATGCCAAGGAAGAAAGAATCTTCTTGTCCAAAATGGTTACTTGAACACTGAATTTGTACAACCCAGCATGCAAATTATGCAGGGCTGGCTTGCAGACTGAACTTGGCCTGCTTCCTGCAGGGTGGCTTTCTGTGGGCAACAAGCCACCCTGCCAAGCCACTAGGGCTTCTTGTACCTACAATGGGTTATTGTATCACCTGACCCCAGATGATTGATTCTATCATAGCTACAAAGAAGAGGTGGCCAAGCTGCTCAAGAAGAGGCAAACCCTGTGGCCACCAGCAAGAGACAAGCACTCCACCAACTGCCCAAAGCAACACTTTGGTGCAGCCATCACTGGATTACTGTCCCCTGCACCAACCATAAGGTCACTGCAGTTTGTTTTCCCTTTTACCCACCTTTTCTTTCAGAAATGACTTTTCATGATCTCCAGAGTGACAGCCAAGCAGTACACTGGAGTGTCTGTCATTTAAAAAAATCTTTTAGCAAATATTTTCATTGTTGGTGTTTTTTTAATTTGTCAAAGTGACACAAATGTCTAAAATGCAGCCCTGCTTCATCAATGCCTGCACAGTGTCTCATGTCGAAGTATACCCTGTTTTAAAAGAAAGCCTGAGTTTCAACAGCTACAAAAACTCTGTTCTCCCATAAATGGGGTGGCTTACACTTTCGACTTTCCCAAGCACCTAGAATCTCAGGAAATGGAGGAAAAATGAAGGATACTAAAACATACAAAATTTTAAAAATAGAAAATCTTGCTAGGAAGGGGTGATCTACATAACAGCCTCTTTCACCAGCAAAAATGCCCTTGTAGCTTCATGTCTTATTTCACAGTTCACTATCTAAGAACAAAGCAACAACACAACCTATCTGGGCCCTTAATTAATAATCAATTAATTACTGATTTTTCAGTTACTGATTTTTAAATATATATATTCTTCCTTTTTTCCTTTCAAGGAACTCAAGGCAGCTTACATGATTCTCCTTCTCTTCTCAATCGTATCCCAACAACAACAACCTGGTGAGGTAAGTTGAGCTGAGAGTCTGTGACTGGCCCAAAGTCACCCAGCTGGCTTCATGACCAAGCAGGGATTAGACTGCCTTAGTCCCAGTCCCATGTTCTTAACCACTACACTACAATGGCTCTCAATTATGACTCTTTTACTTAGACAAAGATACCACACAGGGCATTGATGAAGCAAAAATAATCTAGTCAGAGCTGCACACTTGCACAATTCTGAAAATCCAACAATGTTTAAGTTGCCCAAAACTTGGATACAATTTTTAAATTTTAATTTCAATAGGATGGCAAACCTCTGATACCTGTGCCAAAGGGTCACTTGGAAACTTTAAAGAAGCTGTCACTGTTTGTCACTTTGGAGATCATAAAGCAATCTCAGGGAAAAGAAATGGAAAAATGGAAAAAAGCTGGAATAATCACAGGAAGAGTTGGGGTTAGTGTGGAAAGAGGAGATATGATGGATCCTGTTTCACAAACAACACCTACTGCACTGATTATTTGCAGAAGTGGATGCAGACTCAGATAAACTCACCCAGAGACTATCAAACTAGTGGCTCTGAATTTAAAAAAAAAAAACAGGAGTCCTTTTATGGATCAGTAACTGGTTAAAGAACAGAAGACAGAGAGTGGGAATACATGGCAATTTCTCCAGGCAAAGGGACATCACCAGTGTAGTTTCACAGGTTCTGTATTAAGACCAACATTTTTCAACCTATTCATAAATGATCTGAAATTAGGAGTAAGCAGTAAAGTGGCCACGTTTGCTGATGATACCAAACTATCTGGAATGGTTAAAATCAAAGGGATCTCCCTAAGCTAGAAGAATGGGCATCAAAATGGCAGTTGTACTTCAGTGTAATCAAGTGTCAAGTAATGCAAAAAGATTCCCAACTTCAAGTATGGACTGATGGGATTTGAGCTAGCAGTGACTGAGCAAGAAAGGGATCTTGGGGGAGGGAGTAGGGTGGACAGCTCAATAAAAATGTTGACTCAGTGCACAGCTGTGAAAAAGCCATGTTAGGCATAATTAGTGATGGAACTGAAAACAGAACTGCCAAAATGATACTCCCCTTATACAAATCCCTGGTGCACCTATACTTAGAAAATTGTATACAGTTCTGGTTGGCTTACCTGAAAAAGTACTCTACTGAGTTGGAAAAAGTACAGAGAAGGGCAACTCCCTTATGAAGAGTGGCTACAACAATTGGGTCTGTTTAGCACAAAAAAAGGCAAGCAGTGAAAGACATGATAGGGGTATTTCAAATTATGCAGGATGTGGAAAGGTTGCATTCTTGATAGAAGATCCTTTTCTAATCTTTGCTTTGCTTCTAATTTGGTTTAAAACATATAATTACTTTTGTTTACAAAAGCAACAGTATTTGTTTAAATACTTAAAATCAAAATGAATCTATCTCTGCACCACTACCTCCCTAAAACAGTAGTGCTTTAAATATCACACTTCAGACTACTCCTGATTTAAAATGGACCATCAGAAATTCTGTAACTAGAATTAATTCAAAGGAAGAGATGAATTATCTTAAATATCAATTGCTGCAACATGCTACCAGTGTTCATAATTATATTTCTGCAAAATATAAAGAAATGCTGAAAGGGTGTATATTTTAACACTCTTTCAGGACTGCAGTACCATTCAGTAGTGCTCAGTAAAAAGCCCTCAGGCACATTAACCTTCACAAAGCTTTCCATTCCTTGCCCTCATTTCAAAACTGTAGTTTAATTAAACTTTTTTTTAAAGGACACCATGTTCTCCCTCCTCTTTCTCAGGGTGGTACTGATCAGATGTTTGGTGGGAAAAGAAGAGCCCACCCAGCCTGCCCAATTATCCTCTGCACAGATATTTCTCTGATATTTCCAGCCCCCACTACTTAGCCTTTAGCCTTGCTATTTCTCTTCCACAATCCCTTTCCCTTGCTCTCCCCCCTGCCCCCAATACCATTCCTTAATCTTGTCCACATCCGGCTTCTTTCTTCTCCCAGCTAGGAGCCCTGCTTTTTAATCTCTCCCTTCTCAGCCCTTTTTCTCATTCTACACAAGTGCATGCATGGGGAGGCAGGAAGGGAGAATGCTAAACCCGGAGTAAAGGTATAAAATTTTTCCTTCCTTTTACCTTTCTATGGGCCTGGAAAAAGGTGACTATGAATAGGATGAACAGTGCAATCCTATCTTGGTCTACTCAGAAGTAATTCTCATTATGTTCCTTGTAAATATGCATAAGATTGCAACCTGAAATAGGTATTTTTATGCTTTTGTAGAGTCAAAAAATGTTATATTGTCAGAATACAGTCTTTTGCAGGATGCTGTCTCTTCCTGTACTCAGTTTCTTCGCTGAAGTCCTTTGACTAGTCAGGCTTCCATGGCAGCCAGTATGAACCAGCCACATCCTCTGTGGGAGCTCCACGTCCACAGCAGTTTCTTACATTCCCAAATGTGACCAATGGTCTCAAAAGGCTGATAGCCCCACTTTGCACTTTTACCCAAAAGTAAGTTCCACTGAATTGAATTGCAGTTACTTATGCATAGACATCCATAGATTGCACTATAAGTGAGTCCAATAACCTATATATGCATTAAATAAATTGCCAAGAATGTTGGAATTTGAAATCCAAGCATCAAGAGATCTACAGTCTAGAGATTCTGCTTTCATCTGCATTAAGACATAACATAAATAATACAACAATAAAAATACGTTATGTGTTTATATTTATATGCCACTTTTCATTCGAAACTAATTCATGTCTATATAATAATAAAGTAAAAAATCACAGAATACTGAGTATAAGACCAATCACAAAACTTCAAAAGTTGGTTGCAAATTTCTGCTGAAAATATTGAATTACTAATTTCTTTCTATTTCAATGTTAGTAACACTACCAAGTATCTTTAAAAAAACTATTTCACAGATAGTGTTTAAAATGCCTTCCACCAGACTGCCTCACTCTAAGAAAATCCCTGGAAAAGAGATCCTCTGAAAATTAACTGGATTGAGGGAATGTTTCAATTAATTGTATTTTTTTACAGTTGGTAAGATAAGTGCCATTAGCTCATGAAATAAATACACCTCTACATCATGCACATCATCTACAATACTAAATAAAAATATTTAGTAAAACAGTTGTTTGAGCCTCTAACAATTGTAGTAATTGCCAAATGCATTGAATTCTTTCTTCACACAGTATTACACAGCTGTTGTGCAGAAACACGGTCATTATGGTTCTCTGGTTAGTGGCATGGTACAGCTGCAAAAAGCAGAAGTAACCTAAGGTGGCCCATTCCTCAACTCTCCTTTTCCAAGTTGTCAGCTTAAGTAAAACAGGATCTACTCACTACATGCTACAAAGAGTAGAATGCCTGGAACTAAATCAGGTGATAGGCCTGAAAACACACAACTTTCCTGCCAGAATTTAAACCTGACTCTTCTAAGCCTACTGAACTTTTTTTACTGTCTCAGCCTATGCAGCCAGTCAGGAAGTGTCACAGCAAATTCAACATTTTTGAAAACTACGCTACCTTTGTAACTTAATAAATAGGGGAAATTATTGAAGCTACTCCTCTCACTACAACATTGTAGAAGGAAAAACTGTATCACACACAATTTCCTTTCAGAGCAACACATGCAACCCTATGCCTGCTTATTTGGAAGTAAGAACCACTTTCTCCAGCGAGAAAGTGAGTATGCACAGGATTGCTGCTTTAAAGACAAGGGTTGAGAAAGTAAGTTAATACACAGCACAATCCTATGCATGTGCTCTAAGAAGTAAACGCCAGGTAAACGTGTAAATGACTGCAACCAAAACCTAAACAGTGCTAATTTTTTTATTAGGTCTACTAAAAAGGTTAACCAAAATATGTGCATGCTTTTCAAATCTGCAGAGCTCTTTACTTTTTCTAACAGGGTGCCTGATTTAGAAATCTGCAAATCTCGAAGCCCCGCGTTTGTTTGTTGCTAGATTTGAATCGGAATAAAGAAACAATTCCTCGAAATTCTTAATAAAGGTATTATACTATATAAATCATAGAATTTTTCTTACGGCCGACGAGACTTGACTTTGTTTTCTTGAAAGCCTAAATAAAGTTCGGAGAAGGTAAGCTTCACAATCCCCTTCTTCCCTACAGCCACTTCCCCCACCCGCGGAAAGCCTCTCCGAAAGCCGGAGGTCCTTCTGAACAATGTAGCACACGGGGGCCGGATGAAGGAGTTGCGGGGGGATCGCCCGAAACCAAAAAGGGGTCTGCACCTGGCAACCCGGAGTTCAGTAACATCCACGGATACAGCGGTACGAGAGAAACACTCTCCCAGCTCAAGAGCCCAGCGCCTTTCAGCCCTTCCAGGCAGCAGTTCCTGCTTAGCGCGAGACCCTCCAACCAACCCCGACCCAATAGAAAGCCACGCTGAACCTATCCGGCGCATGCGCTCTACCGAGCTCTGACCCTTGCCCCCCTTTCACGAAAAACAAAAACACCCCGCCCGAGAAAAAGCTCCTCCCCTCAGAGTGACACTCGCCGACGGAGAGCGCCGCTCGGTCAAACCTGGGTGTGAGTTTCTTACCTAGGTCTTTTAGCTCATGAGGGAAACGCTATCTCGCTTCTAACGTCGTTAACGCGCACGCAATACGAAGCTACAGCAATGTCGATACCCGAAACATATCCTCGGCCACTCCCGCCTTTTGCAAACACCCGTCTCTGAACCGGAAAAAAGGATTGGTTGCCGTGGGAACACTTCCCCGCCTCCTTTTGACGTCCAGTGAGGGAATGGAAAAGCCGTTCGGGCGCAATTGAAGCTCGCGAAGCGGAACGTTCCGCTGCCTCCATCAGCGGCGGCCGTTATGGAGCCGACCCCCAGTCAGAGTGAGGGAGCCCATAGAGGTCTGGGGTGAGCTGGCGGCGGTTCTTCTCCTCGACTGCTTTGATTGTCCTTTGGTTTTCTCCCCATGCAGGTTGGCCTCCGGACGTGCACGGCGGTTGGTTCCGCTGCCCTGCGTGGCGCCTCCCGTCGGGCCTGGCCCTGGGCCCTTCCCACTATGCTGAGAGTGGACTGGGAGTGTGGTGTGTTGGGCGCGCCCTGCAGCCAGGGATGCGGCTGCGCCTGATTGGGCCGCGGGAAGAGGAGGAAAAGGAAGCCGCTACCTCGGTGGTGAGCAACAAGCGAAGTTAGGTGACTCTAACCTGCAAAACCCTGAACCTGGTGTGGGCACGCTCGTTCCCTTTCCTTCTGTTCCTCATGGGTCGATTACGTGGAAGTGCAAGCCTAGACACCTGATTCTTCTCCACTGAAAAAAGAGGATTCTGACAGATGGAAGTTGCCATGGCAGCCCAGCTTAAAGCTGCTGCCCTCCAGATGTTAGTCTGCAGATGTTAGTCTGCAATGCCCATCATTCCCAACTAGTACATATAAACTGAGAATGTTAAGCGTTGCAGTCCAGCATATCCAGAGGGCTTCAGGTTGAAGGAAGGCTGTGTTAATCCATCAGGAAAGCAGAGTTTGTTTCCCAAGTTTTTTGGTCTTTATTGTAAATGATTCTAAAAGGTTGAAGACATAGTTGCCAGAAATGAGGGCGTTAAGGTACAATATGCTTACATTTTGGATTTTGGCCCCACCCACTTTGGCTCTGTCCCTTTGTCTTTAGCCTCACCTACCATTGGAATGGTAGTCTCCCAGGTTCTCTGAAACTGAATTCTGCCCTTGCCCTAAAAGAAGTTTGCACCCCTTACCAACAGCATATGAACTTCAACCACCCCACCCTCACTTTTCATATGCTTAATTGTGTAAACCACCCAGAGTGCTTTGGCTGCAGGTGGTATAGCAATGAAATAAATGATGATGATGATGATAGCAATAATAAATTGATCCTCAGATGAAAGAGGCAGCTTTTTCAGAAGTTCTTGGCATAATATTGTTTTAATTAATAAATAAATAAATATCTGGCCATGGCAACTATACAACCTCTCTGACTGAGATTCTACTTGATCTCTATTTCAGACATTTCCATCATCCTGGGGGAAAGAGCCTTGTGTTTGTGACAGAATACCCAGCTGGAGGAGGTAAGAACAGCAAGAACTTATGGCTAACTTGGAGTCTTCATTACAGCCTTCTCAGACAAATTGATACTTGATGAAGTGGATTTTGGCTATAATCACCCAAACCATAACAACGCACTTAGACACTTGATGCTACCTGTTATTGAGGTTGTTTTTAAGCTGTGTTGGTGTTTTCTCACCAAACTTTATTGAAATTAAATAATCCTTGCATATTAGACCTTAGTATTTATCCTATCACAACATTTTTTTTATTTTTTGCTTCAGGAACATACGGCCATTTCTATTGAAAATGAAACTGGACTACAAAGCAATCTCAGTCTTTATCACAAGTTCTGTAATACAGTGATCATCTAATTGTTTCTTCATTTGAACAGGTCAGGTTTCAGCGAACAGTGATGTGGGTTACTTTCTTTTCATATGAAAAACGGAATTTGGACAGAGCAATCAGATGACACTCCATTGCATGGCTCGGACTGTCTGTTCACTAAGTAATCTAAATCTACTGCTATCCAGCATTTTTTTTCTTACTACTCTGTCTTAAGGTGGGAGAAGATCTCTGACCATTTCAATAGTTGTCTGTGTTTTATAATGACCAAATAACAACTGGCAGTAGCATGGAACTTTTATGTTTTAGACTTTTATGTTTATAAAAAACTTTTAATATTATGGCCATTGATAAATGGGGTCTTTTTGCTCAGTAAACAATTGCACTGCACTGCATTGCACTAAATGCTTTAGTGACAGCTACCTTTCCGTAATTTTTTGCTGATCAGCTCCTCTGTGGAGTTTTTCCTCTCACCCTGCAACATTTTCCTGATGCTACGGAGAAGCAAATGCAAGGCAAGTACAAAGGAAAACAACTAGGATGAAATTTTGGGGAAAGAATGTTATAGAGCAGCCTTCTCCAACCCTGTGCCTTCCAGACACATTTGGACTGCAACACCCAGAATTCCCAGTCAATGGCCCTGCTGGATGGAAATCCTGGGAGTTGCAGTCCAAATGCCTCTGAAGGCCACCCAGTTGGAGAAAGGTTCTGTTCCAAGTTTGTAAAGCAATCTCAGAAAAGTAGTCATGGGGAACTTACTATGGCAGCTGCAAGCAGTGAAAAGCGAAAATCTGCCTTCAGATCCCCCTTCCCGAGAGTCATCGAAGTGTCTGTAGCCTTGACAGGAGAAGTCTGCAATATTCTGCAGTTCCTGATATGCTCTTTGAGGAGCGATAGGATTGCTTTGCCTTTCAGGGGAGAAGTGAATTTGCCAAATTAATGTCACAAAATAATGCCATAAAGAAGAAAAAATAATGGGACTCATAGAACAACTTTAGGTATAAGTAGTTGCCATGGGGATCTACAGAGAAGGCAGGAAGCTGGGAAGAATGGAACACATCTCTCAGCCTGTCTGCTGGAGTCAATAGCAAGAACACCTCTCATTTCAATGCCTTTAGGGGATGTTTCATTTACCATTTTCATATATAACTTCCATATAGTGTGACGTGCCAGATCCTGCCTAATTTTGGAGGCTAAGTAGGGTCAGGTCTGGTTGAATTCTGGATGGGTGATTTAAATGTTTTGAACCTCCTAGAGAGCTTCAGCTACAGGCAGTATAGAAATGTAATGTTGTAATAATCATAGTATAATAATTTTAAGTATTTCTCAGTAAAATAAAGGACAGAAATTCTCACCCTCAAAAAACTTTGGTCTGCAACACGCAGAATTCCCAGTGAATGGCCCTGCTGAATGGGAATTCGGGGAGTTGCAGTCCAAATGTCTCTGGAGGCCACCAGGTTGGAATGCTAAGCAGGAAACCAAATCTCATGCTGTGCAGCTGTGGTCATTATCAAGAATCCCTTAGAAGGATTCCTCCATTCCATTCATCTACTTGCTTCCACTCATGCTTGCTTTTACATTATTGTAATTATTGTATACAAGAAGCGCAAAATGCCTTATAAGCATCTCTCCATTTAAACTCATAACAACCATCCTCTGATGTAAGTTAGGTAAAGTCCGTGACAGGCCCAAGGTCAGCCAGTGGGCTTCCTTGCTGAGGAGGAAGTAAAACCTGGATCTCCTAGGTGCCAATCTAACACTGTAACTGCTAGACTATACAGGCCCTTGACCACACGTTAGGGAAAAATTGCTTGTTGATAAAGAGAAGTAACAAGTTTCTAATTTCTCTATCTTTCATGAAAAGCAATTTGGTTAGTCTTGTAACTCACATTTCCTTCAACATCCCTTTACTGGCTACATATTTGAAGCCATGCAATAAATAGGTGTTATGTTTTCTGGCTTAGGACAAGAAGGCATCACTACAAAACAAAGCTGTTGTGTGAAAGCAGGGCATCAAGTTCTTGCCATTGAATTAGCATTCGGAGAGCTTCAGCTTTACTTTTAAAAACAAGTTTCTTGCCTTCCTGAATATTAAGAGAAATGACGGGGGCCGGGGTGTGGTGAGAAAACTAAGCTTTGGTTCTTGTTATAGCTTCCTGCTTTCTTTACTTCCCTTCAGTGGTATTCCCTGTCTGCACCAATGCTGTGTTTATGCTGCTGTGCTTCTGTATATTATTACAGAAGTGCAATACAGTTGTGCAAGATAAGCAATTGTAAAATTTGGCTTTTTTGGATAAGAATGTGAATTTGAAACATGAACCTCCTTTCTAAGGATGGTTAAGTTCTCCTTATGACGATTTGTGTATAGTAACACACAGTTGTACCTCTCACTGCATAAAAGGGAGAGCTGAAATGTGAGCACAATTTATGCTTCTGGTTGTCCTATTGAAACAGCTCTGTAATACGGCAGACCTCAAATGAGCAGATATTGTCTCTAATCTTTTATTAGAGTATTTAGATTCCTTGCTTCCATCTGAAAAGGAACTTCAGAGTCGATCATACTTCTTTAAAGACAGCAACCCAGACTTATTGACACAGAAGAAAAACAAATTGGTATATGCTTATAAAAAATATTCTTAACTAAAATCAGAACATTGCCAGCCTGCAGAAAATCCCATCCCACTTGGAAAAGCTCTGTTTTTACCCTCTTCTTAAAAATAGAATAATAAATCTAAAAATAATTTTGCCATTGGACAGATAGATTTGGCCAACAAAGTTATGAACAAGCTATTTTTGCTAATTAATATACCTCCATATGTCCTTAAACAACAAAGGCTATTTTGTACCCTAAATCAGTACTTTTCAAAGAGATGGGCATTATCCAAATGCATTGGTTATTAACTTAAAGCATGCTATTTTGTGCCCTATTTGATTCTGTAAACATATTACAGGAAAATATATACACACACATCTGTTTTTCCTTGATGACTACCTTTCTTCATCAGCAATGCCTGAAGACTGTCTGTCTTCACTAATATCCGGGATTATCAATATCTGAAAGGGCATTACAAAGTAGATGTTACGTGCTTCATTTTTATAAGATTCCAGGTTCAATTCCTCTAGGAAGGACCCCTGTCTGAAACCTTGAATTGCTGCTGCCAGTCAGTATAGGCAAGACTTAATTAGATGGCTCAAAGTTCTGACTCAGCATAGGGCAGGTTTGTATGTTCCTAATAAGACACCATCAGAAAAAGTCTTCTGAAATGGGTTTTCCAGGGACTGGATATACTGCTAGTAACTACTGACCTGTTTGTTGCTAGATTAGACTTTCACTCATGAGCACTCATGTGGTTCCTCTTCCCCCTGAAAGAGTACTTGACTCCTGACTGAGCCCAAATCAGCTACTGACCCCTTGCCATGTTGTGTTTTACAGTCTGGTGAAGCAAAGCAAGGATGAAACTGAAGCAAATGTCTCATTCATATGGATCAATGGGGAGCTCCACATCCAAGTATGTCGTTTCCTTGCTGCTGGCACTGAATTGCTGTACTGGTTAGCAGAGTCCCAAGCTAGTCCTGCCTGCTTGGAAAAGAAAGCACCAGCAAGAATATCAGATGGGGTACTTGTCACAAAGAAAAAAAGGCTACAAGGACCACCAGTGGTGGCCATGACTGAGACCACAAGCATAGAAGCAGAGGCACCGCTGCAGCAAGAAGATGCTTCCCTAGACAGAAATGAAGTAGCTCCCTTTGCAGGTACTGTACCTAGAGCACTAGAAAGAAAGTAATCATTTTGACAGAATTAGAAGTCAATTTTGTGTTTTTATCAATATTACTCCACAAATTTCTGGTAATGGAAATGTGAGGGTTCCTTAAGCAAGTAGTGGTGGTGGTGTTACATTTATATCCAGAGTCCAAGGCAGTGTTCATGATCCTCCTACTCAGTTTACCCTCACAACAGCCCTATCAAATAGGTTAGGGTGAGAGTCAGAAACTGGCCCAAAGTCACCCTATAAGCTTCAAAACCACATAGAAGCTTGAAATGGACTTTCCCCAATCCCAGTCCAACACTGATGCTGCAGACTCTGCAAATAGTTGTAAAACGTTGATGTTCAATCTAAATTTAGGCTACTGTAGCAAAAACACATTGTTTTGTCCTTCCTTTCAAAAAGAGAATTTAGAGTAGATAGCATCTTTTCATAAAATAAGTTCTTTGCTATTTATGGACAAGTTAAACTGATAGAAATATCCAAGCAAAAATCTGTCTGGTTTCTATAAACTTTGGAGATGGGGCTCTTGGATTTTTCCTGAAATAGTACTGTAGTAGAAAACAGTGAATCTCTCCTCTCATTCATGTTCTGAGTCCAGTTCTATATTGATTGGCCTGTATGTGGTTCAACAGCACTGGCCAACACCACTCTTATGGACAGTGCTTTGCTATTCTCTTTTATCACTGAGCAATGCAATCTCAGTATGCATAGTGAATCACAGTCAGCTCATAATGTGTGTGATAAAAATATGAGGGCATGTCTGCATAATAGATTTGTACAGATTTTATATCATTCTAACTATCATGGTTCCTTCTCTCTTTGGAGAGATTCATCCTGCATCGAACAATTGTTAGAATGCAACTATCACGGATTCCAGGAATACATATATATGTTGGAATGCGCAAAACAATGCTTTCACAAAGAACCTTGTAACAGATGCTGAAATATTCCTCCTATAATCCTAAAACTTCAGAATAATTCAAACAGAAAATCCTAAGATCAGCTTTCAGAAGCCTTCCACTCTTAGAATCATTGCTTTGGTGACATCATTCTTGAGCCTCTGCACTGAGTCAGATTTCTTCCCTCTTGATGGTGAGGAGCATTGTATGGAAACAAGAGGTTTTACTTTGATGTTCCAATAATTACTTTGCTGCCCTGTTAAGGGAGCTAATAGTTACCAATTCATCTTTTCAGGTGTTCCTAGTATTCCCAAGGTTGGGGAGCAGAAAGCCAGAGCTCACTGTGTTTCCATGTTGAATAAGAAGCTGCCAACCAAACAGTCCTTTGGATCAGGCAACAGCCATAAGAAAAAGGATACAGATTGGTCCCTGAAGGAGGTCAGAGCACAAACTAGAGAGTCCCAGCCACTTGTGAGCCTCCCCATAGTTAAGGATGATGGAGGCAAAGAAGATGCTCAGACAGAGCAAGTGAGTAAAACAGTGGAGGAGGCAAAATTGACTGAAACTTGTTCACAGCCACTCCAGGCCAGTACTGTTTGCCTCAGTGCTCATTTGGCTGACAAGGTACAAGTGCTGAAGGTGCAGTCTGGTGTTGATAAAACTCCCAGGGAACATGGCACCTTTGCAACCAGGGACAGGGTGGAGAAGCAATGGGACAAACCCAAGCCAGAGAAACAGCCTCATAGCCACACGAGTGGCACTCCACAGCAAAGGGAATCAGGAAGTGAGCGACGATACCAATGTGAGGAGTGTGGCAAAGCCTTCCTGCAGCTTTGCCACCTGAAGAAGCATCGCTTTGTCCACACAGATCACAAGCCCTTCCTATGCACAGAATGTGGAAAGAGCTATAGCTCAGAAGAAAGCTTCAAAGCACACATACTGGGCCACAGAGGGGTGCGGCCCTTCCCCTGCCCCCAGTGCCACAAGACTTATGGCACCAAACGTGACCTTCAAGAACACCAGGTGCTGCACACAGGCCAGCGCCCTTTTGCTTGCCCAGATTGTGGGAAATCCTTTGCCCGCCGTCCCTCTCTTCGTATTCATCGCAAAACACACCAGGCCAAGGAGCCCAGCCCTTCTGCCACAGCTGCCTGCCAGTGTGTGATCTGCGGCCGGCATCTGGCTAACCCTGGGTCACTGCGCAACCATATGCGGTTGCACACTGGGGAACGTCCCTACACTTGCTCCTACTGTCCCAAGACTTTCCGCCAGCAAGGCAATCTGCGTGGACATCTTCGACTGCATACAGGGGAACGCCCTTACCGCTGCCACTTCTGTGGGGATGCCTTCCCACAGCGTCCAGAGCTGCGTCGCCACCTGATCTCCCACACAGGTGAGGCTCATCTGTGCACAGTTTGTGGGAAAGCCCTGCGTGACCCCCACACATTACGGGCTCATGAGCGTCTGCACACAGGGGAGCGGCCATTTCACTGCCATTTGTGCCCGAAATCTTACCCTCTAGCCACTAAGCTGCGGCGCCACCAAAAAGCCCACCATGGTGATAAACCTCACCAGTGCACCATATGTGGGATGGGCTATGCCCTTCCCCAGAGCCTCCAACGCCACCAGCTTGAACACAAAGGAAAGCTAGACAGGGATCCGTCCAAACCAGGAGCAAAACACCCCCAGGAGCTGCTAGCTTCAGAGCAGCCTGCAGTGCTAGTGATGCGCTCTGTGAATGTGCAGTCCCCTGACAACAAAACGGATCTCCTCATCACCAGTAATGGACACTACGTTGCTTCACAACAGAGCTCTTCTCGATGCAAGGATGTCATTGAAATTGCTCTCTCGGATGCTGAGGAAGAATGTATCATTGTGCAGGAGCAGGGCTCCTCCAATGACATGTTCATTATTCAGGAAGGTGTTGGTTTTAGCACAGTGGCTGAGGTAGTTGAGGTAGAGGTAGGAACATGACTGCCAGTCTTTTAAGAGATAGATTGCTGAATGTGTTCTCTTTGTGCTTAGGAGAAGCAAGGAGGGTCAAGAAATACATGCTTGGGTTGTTTAGAAGTATAGAAAGTCAGGGAAAAATGAGGTGACATTTAGCCAGGACTCTGGCCAGATTCCTTATACCATCACAATTTGCAAAGAACAGGTGATAAGTTCTGCCTAAGAGACCAGAAGATGTTCTTGGAAGAAGACCTTCTCTGTGCATAATTTTATTGCTATCAAAACTTATTTCCAACTGATCCAGTGCCAAGGTGGTTCTGGGTCTGTCAGCGCATCACACGAGATGTGGCAGCACTCAAAAAATTATGTGCATGAGCACTATTCATGTGCTTCAGCCAGATCCTATGGGCGGTTCATAGAACAGTTATATGTTTCCATGTTGCACTGCAGGTGCTGCTATGGGAACAACCTGTGCAATCAAATGGTTTTCTAGCTACCAAGGCAGCATGTGGGTTTTGCCTGAATCAACCCACATTGCTGTCTGGATAAGTGTGGACCAGAGTTAACTGCTTAAAGCTTTGCTTTTATGATCAAGTAATCACTGGATCTACCATAAGAGCATATCTAGCTCTTTACTGTCTTATGCTCGAGTAAAATGGTGTAAGTGCTGCTGGCCCAATAACCACTAAAATTTCCTGACCTTGTCTCAATCAGAGAATTCGGTTTTTGCATTTATCAAGCAAGTCCAGGTAGCAAGGAATGGTATTTCAAGGGGTTTCAAAATGAGATCAAGGTAAAAATGACTGATTGACCCCAAACATGCAAATAAGACAAATACATGTCTCCCATTTAGGGGTTACAGAACCTTCATCAGACTTAGATCAGTTAAGTCAAAATAAAAGCTCACTGCCAAATTTGACAACTGTATGTTGAGTCAATAGCAGCAACTGTCAGTCGCTGAATTGAACCTCTTCAGATTTCTGGTAAAAGAAATGATGAAAGATTTCACTCACATATCATTAAACAATTGGGGTGGATAGAGCTTTACTGTGTCTCTGCATTTCATAGTAGAAAATGGAAGAATTATTACACTGATAATTAGCCCTCCTTAGATTTGTCTCATTTTGCCTTTGTTTGCCATTGTTACTTCCTTGAGCTGTTTCTTAATTGTGAAAATCCAGAACTCTCTGTTTTGAAACTCACTACAGAACTATTCAGAATTTGACCTTCTTCCATACACGTTGAACTTGAATACAGGGGAAGGGTTGTTGTAGTGACTATTAAAGTTCACAAGGCAGCATTTGATTCCCTTACATGTAGCCTGATGGGGTACAGTCCATCAAAAGATCATGTAGGTCTGCCAACATCTTGTTAGAAAACCAGTTTGGAGGGGCATGTGTGTGCAAAATATATAGCTCAAGGATGGCAGTGGCAAATGCTTCCACACATGTATGTGAAAGTTGCAGACTTAAGACCTCAGGTCCACAATTATACACTCAATAAAACATATACAAGCAAGTTAAGTGTTGTTAACTAGTTGTTGTAGTATCTAGCTACACCATGTGTGTGTGGGGTTACTACATCTCTGCAGCTCTCATTTTTCCAACCTGTTTGGGTCTATTATTACTATTATATTATTAATAAGCATATTTTTCATTACTGCAAATAGCCTCATTATTGCAAATAGATATATTTACACACAGTTGCCATGCTGGTAATTCAAAGTGCTGGTCTGTTATGCTTTGTTGTTCCAGGAGATTGATCCAGCTTTTTCATGCATCAGATATTGACATAGTTGCAAAATGATCTCACTGACATCAAAAGCCAGGAAGCCCAGGCACGAGTGAAAAAAATCTATCTTCTGCCCAAACTTAGTCTGATGCTATGCATTTCTCTTGGTCATTCTTAGGTAACATGGTGCAGCAGGAGTGAGGGGACCTTCTGATGTACTGATATGAAGTGTCAGGGAGTGGTGGCTTACATGTTAGGTGTGGTTTGAAAATGTGGGTGGGGTGGGAATGCTGACTGTTAATGAATGAAGGATAGGGATGACACCAGTACTGGGCAGACTGTGGCCTTCATAGAACAGTCACCTGCCGTAGTTTTAGGATGGAATGCAGGTAAGCAATACAAGTTCTGCCAGTTTGAAAACAACTTTTGCCTATACAATGTTCATGTACTAGTATTCACATACTGACAACGGCACTAGAAGTGGTTCATTCCTTAAAGGCCAATCCACAGTCTACCTGTAGCAAAGGAAGCAGGGAATTCATAACCAGTCATACTGAAGCTGGGCTTTCTTTTCCCTCAGAGTATCCACATCACTACAGTCCCCAAGACAAAGGCTAAAAGCTTCTGTTTTTATATCCTGCCTTTCCTCCAAAGAGCTTAAGTTGATGTGCATAGTTCTCTTTCCTCCCTACCATCTCCATTTTATCCGCGCAGCAAAACCGTGAAGGTTATTTGTTTTATCTAATGGATATTTCAATCATCTTTCACAACCTTGCTTCTTATCTTCTGCAAACTTTATAGAATGGTTACTGGATTAATATACTTTAAAATGTTATATTCAGAGTGGGGATAAACAGGGTAGAAGAAACAGAGCAGGAAGTGGAATAACTTCAGATGAGAAATGCTGGGCTAATGTCTACTTTGTCCAGCTGATCCAGCCACCAAATTTCAGCTCCCTCAAAGGCAGTGTTTAAGAAGGTATTGCTACATTTAGCAACATTGCAGCCCATAGCCATTCTCCAAACGTTTCTTTGTACAGTAGCCAGCACTGTTTTGTCTGGATGTTCCTTGTTGCAGAGCCTGATCCCTGAGCTAAGTTCCCCAGTCCAAAGGGAGGATGTAATAGATTCTAGTTCTATCCCTGCCATATTTCAAGAAGAAGGTAATGGAATGGTGCTGCTACACCATTACCAGGATGGTATGATTTCAGCCCATTTTTGGAGAGCTCTGCCTCATTCCTTGGGTCAATATAGTTGTTCTGGTTGGCCAGTTTCTGTTGATGAGGGGACTTGTCTTTTGCCCAGTTTGAAGTATGAAATATGAGAGAGATACACACACACATCTAGGCTTAGTTGTAGCAAGGCAAGAGAGCCATCCAGTTTTCAGCAGATGTGGCAGAGATAATTACTGTATGGGGAAAGGGTTGATCAAATAGGTAGGTACACTTGAGCTGCCGTGCATGCTAAAATACAGAAAGGAGATCACAAGTAGACTGTCTTTATAAACTGAGCTAGAATAGCTCATGAACTCCTTTGTGGTCTGAACTGACTGGCAGCAGCTGTCCAATGTTCAGGGATTGGTTGTTGAACCAGAGGAAAGATATTATTTGTGCAACATGACTTCCACATCCTCTCAGTCCTCCCTGTGCACTGTCTAGATCCTCCAACCCTCTACAGCGGATTTAGAGTCCTGCTTGACAAGCAGTATCCTACTGGCAAAATGACAAATCTAAATCCACCGAACAGCTGAGGTGTTTCCTCACCCTGCTGACTGTTTATAATTGGAGAGAAAGGGATTTAAGTTGTGCCCTTTCATAAAAACAGTGTCAGGATCTGGGCAGCTCTGGGGTTTCACTGATGATCAATATCAGAACACCCACCTCAGTATTTGCAGCTTGGGGCCCAGGCCCTGCTTGAGCTTTTACCTTCCTGATGAGTGCTAACTGAGAACCTTTGGGGACAAACTTTTAAGAACAAGCTCTTCTCCCCTGAGATGGCCTCATCTTCACAGGTCTTCCAGTTTACTATAGTGCCTACAACTTGCCTGACCCAGATCCTGCCTTACTGTCTCACCTCAGCAGTGCAAGTCTTCCTGCTAGCTGTAGTTCATCTACAACTTCCTGACCCTTGCTGCTACTGGACTTGTGCTGCGTATTCTTTCTTGCTGGGTTGCCTCAGCAATACAGGTCTTCCTGCTGGCTATGGTTCATCTCTTGCATCTTGCCTGACCTGTGCCATGTATATTGCCTTGCCATGTTTCCTGTCCCATAAACCTGCCTTAAGATTCTTGCAGATCTGTTCATCTTCCAGCTTCTCAACCCTTAGCTCACTCAGAACCACATCCTTGTCCTGCCCTAATAAATACTTCTAGTCCCTGCCCCTGGCCTGTTCTGGTACTATGACTTGGGCTTGCTATTGAACCTTACTTTTGGACTTGGACTCTGTCTTGCCCCAAGTCCTGTTGCCCTGGTCCTGGTGCCTCTGTCTTGTGGCCTGCTGCCCACATCCCCAACCCTGACAAGTGGTAATAAAAGGAAAGGTACCATGCAGTTTGCTTTCTGTGTATGCTTCCAAATGGACTATCCCACCAACTCAGAATTGCAGTTCCCCTAGTTTGGTATGTGGGCTATCAGGAAAAGAGTGTGGGCTCAGTGCAGTTGCCATTTAACTTTTTTTAAGGAACTTGCATTTTTCAGCATCTCTGTTCTTCCAAAATTGAGCAGATCTATCCTCTACATGCCCAGGTAAGTGCCTGTGACTGCTACAATTGTGTCCAGCTGGCAAAATGGATAGCTATACTACTATGCTTGTGTATTTACTTATATTGGCAATGTATACTGGTTACTCCAGCCTTCTCCAGCCTGTTGCCCTCCAGACATGCTGAATTATATTCCCTAAATCCCATACTGATTGCAAAAATTGGAGTTGCAGGCTGGCACAAGTGGCAGACTTCAAGTGCAGGAAATCTGGAATATCTCATATTAACCTCACACCAACCTTGGTTTTTTTTCCCTTTTTTATTTTTTTAAAACAGAAAAAAATAAATACAACATATTACAGCAGTAATAATATAACATAACATAACAAAAACACAATAATTAAAAAGTAAAAAAGTGCCCCCACCACCCCAGAGACCAATAGTACCACCACTTAATTCACATATTATAACAATTAATAATATATAATATACTTCAATTGTATCTATATCCCCCTCACACCAACCTTGTGAGGTAGGTCACCATGTGAGACCAGGGCTGAGTTCACACAACACAACAAGCAATTCTGTGTGGTTACCATAGTTTGTAGTTTATCTGAGAAACCAGCTTGTTGATTAGATTTATATCCCACCTTTTTTCTTGCAATGAACTCAAAGTGGCTTACATCAATCTCATCCCCACAACAACAGCCCTGTGAAGTAGATCAAGCTGAGAGTCTGTGACTGGCCCAGAGTCGCCCAGTTCACTCCATGGCTGAGCAGGGGCTGGAATCTAGATTGCCTGAGTCCCAGACCCATGCACTTAACCACTACACCATCCTTATCAGTCCACACAGACTGAGTGCCTGGAGCAGTTCTGGCAGTTTTCACTCGTTCCACGGGATTATGCAGAAGTTGCATGATCCTGGATTCGGAAAGCACAACAAGCAATGGTCAAACAGAACTGAAGGGAAAAAAAAGTAGTTTTTTATTGTGGTTTCTAAAGACCAAACTTAGCATGGTCAGAACCCTAGAGCAGGATTTGGCCAACACCACAGACCAACCATACAACAAAACCACTGTAGCTTGTCACATTGTTTAAACCCAGCCCATGACTGGAGTAATGTCATCCACCAGGGGTCTCAAACTCAACTTACCTGGGGCCAGTCTGGGTGAGGCTGCAGAGCCCCTCCCCCGTGCTCTGCCCATCCCGGCAATTGGCCCGCGGGCAGCAAATTTGAGACCCCTGGTCATCCACTGATCTGGATTTTCGGTTTCGTCAAGCCAGAGATTATCCATTTTACTACACTTGCAGACTTAATTTTTATTCTCTTTACATTTAACTTTGAATGAAAGGTGTGTGTTTCCAATGGGATCCTGCCCCAGAGAACCCTAGCTTGACATTCCTTGTGGCTGTTTGGGTGGGAGAGGAGAGCTCCCATTGCAGTCAGGAAATTTCATGCATGTTCAGTGACATCTTCCTAGCATTTTCAACATACACTCTAGGCCTTTTTCACAGTAGTAAGCTCTCATGGCCGTGGCATGACTCCCTTTACACCTGACAAATAGTCACATATAACGAGTAAGCCAGGCCTAAACCTGGAATGTTAATAATGCTCAGTACTACATATTATCTGTGTATGACTCATGTTCTTCCAGCTTTGCTCTCAACTGGAGGAGGGAATGCTCTTTGTACAAGTGGCCAAAGAGTTGTTTCCTAGGTGCCCTAATGCTAATATTGACTTGAAAGAGCAAACACTGACTAGAGAATCATTTGAGAAGAGAGAGGAGCAAGAGAAAGAGGGGAGTTGTAACTCTCCTTCCGGTACTTACTGTTCATCTTTGATAAGGTCAAAATTATAATCGTCATCTGTAGGCAATTTGGACTCTTCAAATATTTATATGCCAAATGATGAACTGAGTTACTAATTCTTTCAGTTGAAAATACCTGGAAGGCTAGTTCAGATTATGACCCTAAAAAACCAAGAGACATCTGGGCAAGGCAAGTGCCATCAATATATAATAAATTTATGTTATTTAATTTTATCAGTGAGCCTTAATCTTAATAAAAATGTAAATAACGTAAGGACTTATCAAGTCTAACATTTCCTTTCAAGAAGCTGCATTGCAGAGGTGGACAGGACTAAAGGCAAAAGGTTTAGGGCCAAAAATGCCAACATATTTACTTAAAGTTCTTACTTGCTGTAGCAAAGCCTTAGGAGAGGCATCAGAACCTTCTATAAAGGATGGGGGGAGGGAACTGCACAGAAACCAGGAAACCACTGAACAATTGGCTGCGAAGAAGGGGCTGGGAAGGGATTGTGGCCATCTAGGGTATCCCAGAGGACTGCATTTGGCCTCCAAGCCCAAGTTTCTTCTGTATCAATGCATCAAAGTGCAATGCATAACTAAGACAGCTAATGCATTTTTGCTCTGCATTAACAGAAACATGGTATCCAGGTCAAGGGAAGCAATACTTCCATTTTGTTCTGCATTGGTCAGGCTGCATTTGGAGTACTGTGTCCAGTTATGGGCACCGTGTTGTAAGAAAGATGTTGACAAGTTGAAGCATGTCCAGAGAAAAGCATCATGATGGTGGGGATTTTGAAACCAAGTCCTTTGAAGAACAATCAAAGAACTGGATATGTTTAGCCTGGAGAAAAGTAGATTAAGAGGAGATATCGTACTGGTCCTCAGAGGCCTGAAAGGTTTGATTCACTTAGCAAAAGTCTAAGAGCTAAAATGGCATAGTAAAGGGACTTAAATAATATTATTACTATAGAGCAGTGGCTGTCATTATGCCATAAAGCACCTATAAATCAATTCCTTACACAGTGAGGGAAAATGGTCTAAAGAAGAGATGTAGACAGGATGTATTTAGCTGTATCAGCCATATCTTGAGCCTTCATTGTTAGTGCTGTGATGAATCTAAAGAAACTTCTAAGCACATGTGATGGGATTCCCTCCTCCCCATGCAGAGGTCTGGGGGAAAAATAGTCAACAGTGCTGGTAATGTGACTTAGCAATGCAGTGGGGTCATGGAACTATCAGGCTAATAACATTATGACTTGAAATTAAAGAAAAATGAAAACATAAAATGTTAACCTTTATTTAGACTGTGACCAGACAAGAAAGAGCAGCAAAGTGGAGAGTCAAATGTAACCTGTCTATAATTGGATGATGCAAAAGATGAAGGACCTTACTCTTACAGAAAAATATCACAAAACACAAATATCACAAAAATATTACAAAACAAATCAAGTTCCAAACTGGTCAAGGAACAGCAGACAATATTTATGAGATTTGGCAGTCGTGTATTAAATTAGCAAATATGAATAACAGCTTCATTATGCAACATGGCCAACCCTGCTGTTGGTTTGTTTAATATTGGACCAATAATCTGTTAAAATTAGTATCTGTTTGTTAGTTGGTTTATTCTTATTTTAAATAGCTGGAAGGCTGTGGTGCAGAAGAGGAGCAGACATGTCCTCTATTTCTCTAGAGGACTAGAATCAATGAATGGAAATTGCAGATAGGTGCATTTCAATGAAAGATTAGGGGAGGTTTCTTAGTAGTGCTGCCTGCTTGGCAGTCGAACAGAATGCCTCCAGAAGTGATGAGTTCCACTTCAGTCAAGGTATTTAAGCAGAGTCAATGACCATCTGTTTCAGACGCTGTAGCTGCATTCTGCATTGAGCATGAATTAGACTAGAAGATGATGTGCAAGGTCCCTTCCAACTCAATGATTCCATGCAAATATTGTCAGAAATAAGAAGTACTGAGTTCAAAAGAACTTACGCCTAGGTAAGTGTACAGAATTGCAGCCCTTACTATGTTTGATAGCTTTTGATTAACCTTACTTCTGTTAACCAGTCTTATCCTTTTAAAATTCCATTGAAACTGGTGTCTTATATTTTGTGGTCCATCACTAAATTATGTATTAAACAAAAAAACACTTCCTTCTAAAAGCCTTCAACATACTGTCAGCACCAACCAACCACACTGGATGTCACATTGAAAATGAGTTTGTCTCTCTCCAAATGTTCATGATTTTACCTCTGTGCCCCCTCTCAAACTGAAACACACAAAGTTGAATCTGACTTCTTCATTGCACCCTCAGAACAAATCCTGCTGGCAGAATGGGATTTCTGCATCCTCTCCTTCTCCCTGCAGCCCCTTGTATGACCTTTACATATCCTCTGCAGGTGGAAGTTGGTTGCACCCACATACTTACCCTTTTCTTTGTAAAAGTCTATTTGGAGCAAATAAACTTAGCTGCCTGCCTTTATCTTCATTGATCAATGACTGAGAATGACAGGAGATGAAGTCCAATGTATCTGGAAGGCACCATATTGGGAAAAGCTGTTTATTGGATACTGTATTTTACTGAGAGAAGATGGACAACCAGGATTGAAGTACTATACATTGTGCAAGTGAAAAGAAACATATTAACCATTTAATCTGTCATAGCCAGGGATGAAATGTAAAGAGGAAAAGGATGCACCACTATTCTTTGGTTCTTTTCTTGATCTTTGCACCTAGACTTCAATGCATTAGAAGCAGAAAAAAATTCAAAGAATTGGATTAGATTGGATTAGATCCTCCAGCCTTGGCAAAACACTCTGAAGTTGAAGGTAGCACTCCAACCTCAAAGGGTTATTTCTTCACCCTCACAGCTGGCAAAATTCATTCGGCTCTGGCTGGGCTCTGGAAATGGAAGGCCATTTTTTGAGCTTTCCAGGGTGGAGGCGGGAATGCACTGCTAGCCCCTTTTCCTCACAAGGAGGAGAAAAACATTTAGATGACCAAGGGAGCACAGGCAGTCCTAGCTTCCACACTCCTCTCACCTTCCCTTGGTGGTTTGCAAGCCTCCCAGTTCAGAAGGTTATGGGCAACTACAGTTGAAGGCATTCTACATGCCCACTCATAGGAGAAACAAAAATACAGCCTCAAGTGACAGGAGGAGACCATCCTCATTCAAAGGAAGAATGTCTATGAAGATCTTGCAGAACAGAGGTCTACATTTCAGTTCACAAGTGCATGTTCATCAGCATAGAACATTAAGTAACAGAGTCATCACAAATGACTTGACCAATAGCATTTTCAAAGCTTCGGGAAAAGAGGAAGCACAGGCTTTGCCAGCACATCTCCAGTGAAATAGTTCTGGAGTAGCAAGGCTGGGAAGGACCCTAGCTGGAAACCTTAGAATGCTGCTGTGAGTCAGGACAGACAGTACTGGGCACAATAGGCCAGTGGTCTGACTTAGGATAAGGTGGTTTCCTATGCTTTCCTTGCATCATTTGAAACATTAGTTTCCCATGGTGAAGTTCACACACTAAAATGCGAGGACCAAAATGCATAATCAAGAATCAGGCCTTTGTATTCAGCTGAACTCAAATTAGCTGCACAGCAACCTGAGTCATTTGCACCAACTCTTTTGCAGCTCGTTGGGTGAACCTACTGGCATGTAATGCTTCAAAACTGCTAGGATGTTTATTAGCAGTAATGACCCAGAGACATATTGCAAAATAGGATCCCCATAGCAACATTTGGAATTAGACCTTGTGGTGGCATCTGTGTGAAATTTCTGCAACAGCTGGATGTGTAGAACTGCTTTTCCCAACCTGGTGTTCGCCAGACATTTTGAACTTCAGCTCCCAACAGCCCCAGCCGACATGGCCAGTGGTCAGGAATCCTGGGAATTGTAGTCTGAAGGATCTGGAGAGTACCAGGTTGTCTTCCCTGTCCTAAAATTTCAGGTAATTCCATGCTTTAAGCCAGGACAGCCAGATGTCTTGTGCTTCAATACATGGCCTTTCTGTTATTCTATGAAAAAAGATATTCAGCTGAGTTGGAACAGATTTTGCATACATGAGGTCTTTCTTAATCACTTGTTGCTTATGCCATCAGGAAGAGTACTGCACCGGGGGTGGGGCGAGGGGGGAGCCTTACTTGCTGGGATAGTGAGCTCTTCAGCATTGCTGTCCCTGACACATGGTGACCTGGCTCCTGTTTCTTCATGCTAGTTCAACATTAACCAAGACTGGGCAGCAGCACTTCTTCATTTGGCCTCTCTGTGATTTCCCTGCCAGTCAGGAGCACGCACAATGGGGCAGAACAGAACCAGAATGCTAAGGACCCTTCTGCTTGCCAGCCTGTTGCACCTCACGCTGAGCCATGACACGGGTAAGGGATTGCAAGGTTGGAGCAAAGTGGGAGAAGTCCAAAGAAATGGCTCAGAGCACAAAACCTTTCCCTTAGGCAGCGACCTTCCATGGCCTAGTGGGGTTCCTGAGTAAATGGGCTGAAGAGAAGAGAAGAGCAGAACACAGCCTTCATTCTGCAGACTGCCTATAGTCAAAGTACAATGTGGCAGGTCAGTTGCTGAGGGCATCTTGGCTGCAGAGGAGGAAGCAGCAGTCGTTTGAGAGAGATGGCCAGAACATAGTGGGGGAGGCAACTGTACAAAGCCATTCAAGACACTGCAAGCCAGCATGCAAAGTCAGTGTGGCGTGTGGTTGGAGTGGGACCCAGGAGAGCCAGTTTCTAATCCTGCCTTAGCCATGCAGCTCAGTGAATGACTTTGGGCCAGTCACTGACTTTCTACTTGATCTACCTCAAAGGGTTATTGTGAGGATAATATCAAGAGGACTAGGTAAGCCCCCTTAGGTTCCCTTCAAGAGGAAAAGGATGGGATGGTGATGTAATAATAAATACCGGAATAAATATTTCAAAGTCTCCTGACTTGGGCACAGGAAGAATTCTGAGAGATAATTGGGAAAAAGTTAAAGGAAAGGAGGCAGGGAAAATGTTGGGGATAGGGTGAGGACATAGTAAAGCTGCATATGCCTTTGATTGTTAGTGATAGGAGTCCTCTGTCTTGAAATGCTTGTATGGATGCATTCCTGAGTACGCCATAATTAGGAGCATCACCAGTCTGGCGGGTATGTGTTTATCATTTCTCCCATGCTTCCATTTAGGAGATTGATAGCAGAGGAGGCAACCCTCCTTGGTCAGGCCTTCTTGGAAGGAATTCTTATCATAACAGTGTGGCTGCTCTTTAACTGACTCAACAGGACAAAACCTTCACCAAAAGATTAAACATATGCCTGAAGCCTTTGAGTGCAGTTTTGAGGAGGGTATGTGTGTGTTTGGGGGTGGGGGCGTTGACCAACTTCTGCTACTCTTTGACTACTCTTTGTCTGATAATCAGGGTGTGCTTTCTGCTAGTGGTGTCCATTGCAGGAAAGTGAACATAGTGTAGTCTTGAGTGACACCTCGCAGATGAACAAATTTATTAAGGCGGAAACTTTCATGGACTAGTTAAAAGTTTAAGTGACAGTATTTTGGTCTGCCTCTTGAAATGGTTAAATGCCACTGCACAAGTTCATAAAGGCACAGGGCATATACATTCATTAGTACTTAATTTGCCACATGGAGCTCTGGGTTGTTTCTCTCCCCAGTATGTCAGCCAAGGCTCTAGCTTGGCTCTTGTGGTAGAGTAGCCACTGATGGCTTTTGTCTTGCCTTCCTCTGGAAACTGTTACTAGAACCCAGCTGGAAGCTTTAATATCTGGTGAAAAAGAAAATGGATGTGCAGCAGACTATGTTGCATTTGGAAAGGGTGGTAAAGGTTCAGATGCAGAGGTTAGTCAAACAAAAACCAGTGTGTGCCACCAAAGAGATAGTCCATAGCATGAAGCCTGAGTAAACAGGTCTTTCTGCATAAACAGAAATAGGATGAAGTGTTCATAGAGCAAAAAGAAGCCTCATCATTTGGAAGCATTTGACTGAAGGCAGTGCCCTGATATTAATCGCAATGGAGAGGCCCAGTTGCCAGATTACACTAGTAGATCGCACTGGTAATATCATGTCCTATTTGTTAACTGATTTATTATTGACAAAAGAATAACTGTGCAATCATTAGGATTTTAAAAGGGCAAATACTACTCAATGGAGTAGAATTCTCCTTCCCATAGACACCTCTTACTGAGTAAGCCCCTTCTTGCAAGCTAGTATCATGGTTTTCAAAATGTGAAGAAAGTCATCCAATGGGAAAAAGAGCAAATAAGGAAAGGCAGTGGTCACTTAAAAGAAAAAGAAAAAAGTAACATTTTGTAGGTGAGTGAGAACTAAGTGAAAAATTAATGCTGAAACAGAAAATAATTCTAGAAATAGAGACTGAATTGGACAAACTTTTTATCTTGCCAATTATGACACAAGGCAGTCAAAGGGATTGATGTGCAGGTAATGCATTCCATTTGGAATCAACTATTTATACCTTGCAAAGGAAACAGACTCACAGGAATGTGGAACTGAAAGTATCCATGGTATCCTGAGGCATTAGATGTATCCCTTTCCCTCTGCCACCATGTGTGGACCAGCTCACTGGAGTTTTTCTCTGTAGGACATTTCTGTAAGTTGCCCATTTGGGTTTCTGTAAAACTGAAGTTCATACTGTATAAAGCAGCTTCCCCAACCTGATCCCCCCTAGATGTTTTGGACTTCAATTTCCATCAGTCCCAGTCTGCCAATGATCAGGAAAGCTGGGAATAGTTGTCCAAAATATCTGATGGGCACCAGGTTAAGGAAGGCTGGTGTAGCTTAGTTTATCTATCTGTGCTGGAGCAGTGAGTTAATGAGTGGCCCTACATTGCAGAAAAGGACTGGACACAGGCTCTGTTTGGAATCTTTAAAACAAACCAGAAAACACAAAAATCCCTCAAAAGGTAAGAGCTGAAAATAATACACAACTCTCTGGTCAGGCAGCACCAATTGATGGATGTTTTACTCTTTCTAGTCTTTCTTGAGCAGAAGCAAGCACTGTCCTTGCTGAAGCGCTCACGTAGAGCCAATACGGGGTTTATGGAAGAGCTGCGCCAAGGCAGCATAGAACGGGAGTGCTTGGAGGAAATCTGCAACTATGAAGAAGCCCGCGAAGCCCTTGAATCTCCTGACAAAACAGTATGTATTATCAGATGTTTGTAGTTCTCCTAAAGTGAAACTAGTCAATCAAGTATTTGAGGTTTCAACTACCATCATGAGGTTTATTTCCAGTTCATGAAGAAAGATGGTTCTGTTCAAATGATGTAACAGTGACCCTGGAGGTATTGGCCTTTCACCATAGCAATGGTTTGAATGTACGACAGCAGCAAAATCAAGGATCTCCTTTCTTATTCATGCTCATTCTGGGCTGTTGAAAGTATGTTGGTGCTCTGGGCAAGCTCCAGTGTTGGCACTGCCTGCAAGCTATTGCACATTTACATTGACATCTGCATACCAAAATTCATGCATAAAAAGAAGTGAATAATGTGCCAGTGTGTATGCACTTGTTGTTCTTGTTAGACAAGAAGTCATGTCTGATCCTTCGCAACCCCATGGACAACATACCTTCAGGCCTTCCTGTCCTCCACCATCCCCTGGAGTCCACTTAAGCTCACACCGGCTGCTTCAGTGACTCCATCTAGTCACCTCATTCTCTGCCATCCCTTTCTTCTTTTGCCTTCAATTGCTCCCAGCATTAGGCTCTTTTCCACTGAGTCCTTCCTTCTCATTAGGTGGCTAAAGGATTTGAGTTTCATCTTCAGTATCTGGCCTTCTAAAGAACAGTCAGGGTTGAACTCCTCTAGGACTGACCAGTTTGATTGCCATGCAGTGCAAGGGACGCGTAGGAGTCTTCTCCAGCACCACAATTAAAAGGCCTCAGTTCTTTGGCACTCAGCCTCAAATGGTTCAACTTTCACAGCCGTACATTGCAACTGGCAAAACCATAGCCTTGACTATATGCACTTTTGTTGGCAGGGTGATGTCTCTGCTTTTTAGTATGTTGGCTAGATTTGTCATAGCTTTCCTCCCAAGGAGCAAGCGTCCTTTAATTTCTTGGCTGCAGTCCCCATCTGCGGTGATCTTGGAGCCCAGGAAAATAAAATCTGTCACTACCTCCATTTCTTCTCCGTCTATTTGCCAGGAAGTGAGAGGACCGGATGCCATGATCTTAGTTTTCTTAATGTTGAGTTTCAAGCCAACTTTTGCACTCTCCTCCTTCAGTGTGTATGCACACTGTTGCTTAAAGACACATTTCATAATGTTTGGGAAGCCTTCACAGAGGGATAAAAATCTGCAGACCTAGGAATTTGACAGCACTAATGCAGGAGAAAAGAAAGTACTTTTAAGCATGGGGTGAGTTTTGCTCACTGTTGACCTGTCTTGTTGCTTGTTCTTCTGTTAGGCCCATGAAAGGGCCTACCAGTCAATGAGACGGCAAGTATCTAAGGTAGTGGAACAGGGTGTAATGGGGGAAGGTTGTGCCTAGGGTGCCCAAACACAAAAGTAGGCAGGGCTCTTGCACCTTTAATTGTTGTGTAGAAAAGGGGAATTTCAGGTAGGTGTAACTTGTCCTGCAAGGAATACCTGCTGCAACTTCCTTTTCTACACCACTCTTAAATGTGCAAGAGCTGTCCTTTGCATCTGGTCACCTTAGCTGTGTCTAGGTGCTTTACCATGTGTGTCAGGGCAGAAGGGCAAAGGAATGTGTGTCTCCTTAAAGACCTAAGATATGCAGCAAGGAATTTTCCAGTGCTGGTGAGCTGAGGCTTCAGTCCAATATTTCTTTATTGGAAAATAAGTCCCACTGAACTTGGTAATCTTACATTTGAATAGAAATGCCTAAACTGGGTTTCACTTTGGCATAGACAAGCTCAGATTCCCACCTGCAACATGGGGATAAGCAAATGGCAGCTTAACTTGCAGGATCACTCGTCATGTAGAAAGGGGAATTGTTAATCATACTACTGCTGTTCATCCCGAATTGCTGCTATCTAGTGCAATCCTGTAACACTGAGCTGGGGTAAACTTGGATTTTGAGTAGCCATGGCTAGGGCTGCACTGTTAATTTAGCAGCCACCTTTGCAAAGAAAGGAAAGTGAAAGAAAAGCAGCAGGAATTAAAGTAAATATGAAGGGAAATTCTACCTTTGGCCATACATTTATTTCCCTCTTTCTCTGTTTCAAATTCCTGCTATGGAGGAATGAGGAGGATGAGAACCAGTGTGATGCAATGGTTAAGCACACAGCTCTGGGACTCAGGCAGTCTGGATTCTAGTCTCCCCTCAGCCATAGAGCCAACTGGCTGACTTTGGGCCAGTCATGGACTCACAGCCCAACCTACCTCACAGGGTAGCTGTTGTAGGGATAAGACCAAGAGCAGTAGGAGAATTATGTAAACTGCTTGAGTTCTTTAAAAAGGAGGAAGATGGAATATAAATCAAATAAATAAGGAAGGAAGGAAGGAAGGAAGGAAGGAAGGTTCTTTTCAAACAAGACACAGTCTGGCTAGGGAAAAAGAGGAGAGATTTCATTTGTAAAATAGAAAATCAAGCTGACAGTGGGAAGTGGCTGGTTTTCTGAGTTGGATTTCTTTATCTTCCTCTATGTTGTTTTTGGATTTTGTTTGGCAGGGGAAGCAAACTCCTTTGGATTTTAATTTCCTGGCTACCTAAAGACCTCCAGTTGCTTTAGTTCAGTGGAAAGAAGTGGGGAGAATTTGTATTGGGGAGCTCTATTTTAATTTAGATTTTATGTGGTGGGGGTGGGCTCCTTTCAAGCGTCCACAAACATGATTACAAGGAATAGCCTCTTTCCTTCTTCCCTCACCCCCAGGACGAGGTGAGGAGGGCAGAAGCAGGAGATGCTGCTGAGCATTTCCTCTGGGATTGGTTAGGGTGGAACCATATTTTTACTTCAGCAGCAGCAACTGCAGCAGCAACATGTGCATTTGCAGTCTACCTTGCCTCTTTCTAGGTAATGTCCCACAGCTGCCCTTGCCCAAAAGCTCACTTCTCTCCTCCCACAGCTGTTTGGCCAGACAAAAAAACAACAACCTCCCTCCTCCACTTGCTGTCACTAAGGTGAGACCTGTCAGCTGTTTTCCTTGGTGATAATGTGGACTGGTGCCTCAGCCAGCCTTGGGATGCCCTCCCCAGGAGCAGCCTGTGCATAGGTGCAAAGGAGGCAGGCTCATGCTAAGTCAGTCCCTTGGTCCATTGAGCATAGTACTGTTGATACTTGTCTGGCAATGGCTTCCCAGGGTTTCAGGAGCTTCCTGTCAGAGCAATACCTGAGGAAGGGAGGGATCAAACCAGGGGCCTTCTGCATACAAGTAGTGTGTTCTCTCACTGAGCACCAGACCCTCCTTCTCAAAGCAGCATAGCCATGAGGCCAGACACTGCCTGCCTCATGCCCTGATGGCTGCTGGTGTCATCTCTGCTGAGTCCGGTTTGTATTGCCCTGCTGGATGCAAGTCCAGGAGATGAGCAAGTGATGAAAGAAGCCAAGGCGGAGATGGAAGAAAGAGGGAGTTGCACTGTTGGTCTACAAGGTGATAGCAGCATGTTCCCCTGCAGGTGGCACACCTGGTGACTGCTTTGTTCGCCTAGCTGGAGATTCAGCCCTGTGCTCATACACCCACTCTTCCTCCAAGTAACTCTTAAGTGGTCTCTGTACCAGGCAGGTCACAGACTGGACCCATCTAGTGCTAGAGGCAGAGCTCCATCATTTGACCTTATATTCTCTTTAGCCATTCTTCTAAGTGGGCACTTTTGTTTTGCAGGATCAGTTTTGGAAACAATACACAGGTATGTTTGACTGAGTTGAATCAAATGCCCTGATATTTGCACATACTTTACTGCTGAACACAAGATTCACAAGGTTGAGTGTACACTGTTTACACACATTTACTTGGGATTAAATCCTTTGAAATCAGTGGGCCATTTGTGAGCAGACTTGCATAGCAGCAAGATGCAAGTGTAGAATTAATCTCCCTTTCCTTTTCTCACCTTATTATATTAGACTTTGGAGCTTTTGGACTGATTCCACCAATCCATGCTCCCTCACCCTTTTAGGTGGCCATGCAATTCTTTGTCCATGTCACAAATACACAAACACTCTCTTCCTATAGTCATACCAGCCTGTTTTCCTCATTTATGTTTTCTCTTTCTTCTGGCCCAAGCCTCCAGGTTCTCTTATGTTGCTGCTGATTGGCCCTTTCCGCTCAGTGCTTGGCCAACTAACATGGCTGGCTCTGCTGTTATGCAGAGTGAGGCAGCAACATCAGGGACCAGATTCTGCATGCCACAGTATTGCAACAAATGGCTAGTTATGTAGTTGGTTGTGACTATATGTGCCAAGTGCTAAGGATGGGTAGAAGTGCTCGTGCAATTTTATATATCAGATGCCAAATGACTTGGCTGGCTTGGTGCTAACAATAACTATTATCTAGTTATTTCTCTCAGCATAGAATTAAACTCTCCACACTCCTCTATCCCTTTTTAGTAACCTATTTCTCCAGCAAGAAAAGCATTTTCAAGTCATTAATACTCCTGCACTGACAAAAGGAGTCGGCATCTCTCATATGCTGATGCCACAGGAGTACAGCCCATTTTTTGTCCTCCTCTGAACAGCTGCCTAAAATATTTTATTTGTAAGGCTGAACCTGAGTGAAAGTAGGGAAGGCAGATGTTTTTCCCATTTCAGTCTTATAGTGCTTGGAAGCCAGAAAAGGGAGAGTTCCCATACTTCTGTCTTCCCCAGCCAGGTGCCTTCCCAGTGATACAGACTACATCCCTTAATTTCCAGCAAGCCCAGACATTGCTCTGTCACCCCCTAGTCAATCAAAATAGGCATCAGGGTTATCCTCTGCCTTGATGTGTGCAATGGATGTCTGGGAGAAGATTGGAGAAAGCTAGTTAGGCTCTTCAGTAGGTTCTATCCTCTTGAGAACATTCAGGCTCTCTAGCTATTTTGAAGGAGCTGGGGGTCCCTTTGAGCTGAATTTTCTTCTTCTTGTCTTAGTTTGCAAATCTCTGAGGAAAGACAGAGCAATTCTGGACGACTGCCTAAAGGGTAAGTGGCTTAGAGATCCATAATGCCTTGTCGGGGAGAGGGTTGCAAAAAGGCTGCAAAGGAGCTGTGAGAAGACACAGGAACGTTACAAGACATGGTGATCTGGAGTCCCAATAACACCCTGATAATGAGGCAGGGTAACGGCACAGTAAAAGCCCTGTCTGGAAGCACCCTCTGTTTTCTCTGAGTATTCTGGGGGCAAATTCTGAATAGATGGCAAAACACTGGCTGGGTAAGTTCAGTGAGAAGTATCACTTGCAGAATTCATCTTTAACCCCCCCCACCCCCCCCCAGGATACTTCAAATGTATAATTATTAGCTGATATGCATGGGGAACATAGTCACCCTGCATGATGTGAGAAAGGATAAAACCCTGAGTTTTGAAAGACGCAAGTTGATATAAAAACAGCATATATGTGGTGGCAGGGAGCAAGAAACTGGCTGTTTTTCTATCAAGCTGGTTTCTTGCTGCACATAAATATTTTAGAAAGAGGTGCTTACCTCCTGCAGTGTGTGATTTGACCCCGATGCAGCCTGCAACAAACAAATGCCTTCTGAGTCTGTGGGCATCTTGAATACCACCAGTGCTAGCATGGGCCAAGCTTTTCTCCCTGTATGAGCCCAAGGCTTTCAAAGAGCAAGAAGGGCCCAGTATCATCTGGTGCTGCCTTTTCCTTTTGGTACCAAGTGATTTCTTTTCTTGGCCTAGTTTTCTATATATTTTATACTCAGTTTTAAAAGTCACTCTTAGATCTGGTGGTAAATATGTTGATTTTTGTGATGATTTGCTTGGCTTTACTGGTTTATTGATTACTAGTGCATGGACCTGACTTTGCAGTAGTCTAAACAGCCCATATATATCAATATTGATACAGTGAAGGCTACAAGCAAATTTGCACAGCTGTTAGAGTTGGACACCTTGTGGCCATGACACGTGACTGAAGGCACGTCTGCTGGCACATCTGTGGCACGGCTCCTGCCAAGTATACCCTTGTAGGCCCTGCAGGGAGGGCTCTGCTCACTCTATCCCCTTGTGGTGTGGCCACCCCCAGCAGGGAGGAGGGACATGCATATAACTGTGTCCTTCCACCTGCTGAAGTGGCACAGCGGTTAGAGTGCTGGACTGGGACTTGATGTGAGGGTAAGATGGAGTGGGTGAGGATTGTGTAAGCCACATTGGGTTCCTTGCAGAAAAACAGGTAGGAGAGAATAAATAAAATCAGTGCTAATCTCCCCTGCCGTTAAATTGTGGGGAGTGCAAAGCTATGCACAGGCTGGGAAATCTGCCCCTAATTGCTGAAGATGTACTGTAGGGTTCAACTTCATGGATATATCAAACACATTAAAATGTGTGAATGTGTTTTTAAAACAAAATAACCACATGGTACACATCCCTATTATCTGTTGTTGTTGTTGTTGTTGTTGTCATATACCTCTTACAAGGAACCCAAGGCAACTTACTTGATTCTCTTCATCTTCGTTTTCTCCTCATAGCAACAATCCTGTGAGGTAGGCTAGTCTGACTGGCTTGAAGTTAGCCAGTGAATATTATGGCTGAGTGGAGACTAGACTCCAGTTCTCTCAAGGTCCTGTCCAACACCCTAACCACTATACCACACTGGCTCTCTAGTATGTATGCCTTTTAGAATGTATGCCAAGTTCCAGGTGTCTAGGTTCACAGACATGGAACTATGGTTGTGATGAGTGGACACTCGTGCCCTGTTGGTATCATGCTTTTTACTGTGTGCCTTGGTTTTGTGTTAAGCATGCTGAAAGTTGTGTGAGTTGAAAAGCATGATTAAAATACTTAAAAGGAATATTTATGTATTTGTGCAAGTATGCATTTAAAAAGGCCTGTTTCGGGTCAGCTGTTCCATGCATGTTGATCAATTGATGGAGCCCAAGTGAATGAACAATCCCAGATCTCACACCACAGATGCAGCTTTTGTATACTTTCAGACACACTGTTCTTTCTCTTTTAAGCACAATGCTTTTGAATGGACCCAGTCCACACATTCAGCTACTGCCCCTTCTAAAGTGTAATTAAGTGTAGAAAAATCATGGGATGTGTCCATCTAAATGCTAGATGGAATTTCATATCTGCAACTCTTTGAATATCCCACTGGCTCTATTTCACCTCATTTTGTGTTTTGATCTCTGATAGATTACTGTGCCCGAGATTTAGGGCAGAATTACAGGGGAACGATTGCGGTCACCAAGTCAGGAATTGAATGCCAGTACTGGTCTAGCAAGTTCCCTCACAGGCCAGAGTAAGTTTGTTTGTTTGTTCATTTGTTTGTTAAAAGATTTCTAAATTAGCTTGTAAACTTAAGGATCCTCAAAGCAGCCTGACAACAAAATATTGATAATATTACAAAGAGCACTGAAAGCCAAAATAAAGTAAATAAAACATGATTAAAGCTAACAAAATTAAGATACACAAAAAAGCTTGGCAGAATTAATACAGTGAAGAAGTTCATTTAACCTTTCTTGGGAGGGACTTCCATAAATGGGATGCTTACACTGCCTGCCCCTCCCACCCCCAGGCAGCAGAATGCAATGCAGGAGTTCAAAATATGACTGCAATTGATTGGTAGGTTCATGTGGAAAATGCACCTTCATAGATCTTAGTTCTAAGCCACAATAATAACCAGCACTTTCAGTTGCGCCTCATGATTATTCAGAAGGGAATGGAATTGGATCACCACTACTATAATTACAACAGAAGAGCAAACACCAGAAATTATTCTAGAGATTGCATGTTGCATCAGCAGCAGTTTCTCAACCTTACAACATACTATGCTTTCCAATGCTGATTTTGTGCTAGCTGGAACAACCACTTCCATAACAGGAAGCCAGCACCTGCTTGCCAGCAGCAAGGAAGGAGTATTCCTGAAGTGGAGCAAGTCAGTGGAACTTGCAGTAGGGCATTCCTCTAACCCTTCCCGTTCCAGAAACACTAGTTTGGGCTATTCGTGTAGTGAGTGCCAGCTTCCTGTTGTGATAGAGCTTATGTGCACTCCTGTGACTTGATGAGCACTCGTGAAATGCCAGCAGTGTGTTCAGTCCTATGTCCATTGTGTATTGCTTTGAGTATTTTTGATGCACTTGCGGCCTACGTGGCCTTCCTGAGTCCCTAGCATAGCCTCTAAAAGGTCAGGAATCTGCTGCAGAATATCTGTGGCAAATTACAAGAGTCTCTGAAGTGTCCTTTTCCAGTCTTTGTCATGGGTTAGTGCTGAATGTCAGTGGTGTCCTGCCAGTGTTTTTGCCATGAATACACTGCTAAATTCTGGTGGCACTACAGGACCTGTAGGGGTATAAGCTGCAGGGGGGTCCAGGTGAGAAAACTGGCTCCCAAAGCCTCCCAAAATCCTTGTTGTAAATGAAACCCCGTACTACTTTAAGGTGTATTTACCTATACAAAGCAGCAGTGCTGATCTTACTGAGGAATATACCTTCCTCAGAGCTAGTTAGGGTTAGGATTCTGCTCTAAAAGATAATCAGTGGCAACCTTCAGTGAAAGCTTGTCTCCCTAAACCAGTTTTCCCTGGTCATGACTTTGTTCTAAGAAACTTTGGTAGTTCACACAAAGCTAACATGAGGCACGAGAGTAATGGCTACCACACTGCAAGATAAGAGGCATGAATCTCATACACCTCCTCCCTACCTAGGGCTCTTCTGTGGCAGATTCCTTAGAAAACCAGTTGAAGTAAAGAAGATTCCCTGAAAGCAGAAAGTTTGAAAGCAGTGGGGTAGCAGGGCAGGGTCTGTTCACGCAGTCGGTCAGTTGGCATCTCTGTGGATATCTGGCTGTTCACATTTCAGAAAAATCTGCGTGTGGATAGGTAGGGAGCCACTTTGCCTGTATTTAGCACATTTGCTGCTTTGTGGGAAGGAGGGGAGCATGAGCAAGAGCGGGGCAGGCAATTGGAACTTTGCTTGTTCCAAAGGGTCTTCCCTTTCCCAAGTTAACTGACATCAGCAGCCCTGTGGGAATTACTCTGGGGCCTGGTCTAGCCAAGGTACCTCACTTCAGATTTAAGGAGACTCAGGAAGAAGCAAGACTGCTTGTGTGAAAGATAGACAGCAATAAATCATGGATGCAGATTATCAATAAAAAAGTAAAGAAAAAAAACCAGTGTATGCTCCTCTTATCAGTGCTGTATTGTTTTCCTGAATATACTGGGGAATGCTCCATGGACCTTCAAAGTAAACTGGCCAAGCAACTCATCTATTCCTCTCCCCAAGCTGAAAATGCACAAAAAGGCATTTGCCAAGGATTTCATGGGCTCTTCTCTCTCTACTTTAGAAGCTGTTGATATAGTACAACCTGACCTGCTTCCTGAGAAGGAGCACAAAGCTGCTTCCATCAAGCAAAGAGTTTCAGTTCTCACAACAAAGTCGGGCCTTGGCAAAGGAATAGAACTAAGGGATTATCTCTGCTTCATGGCACTTATCTCTAATGCTCTTTCTAACATCATGATATCCCTCTATAAGTACCTCAAAGGCTGTCACAAAGAGGAAGATCAAGATCTCTTCTTGCTAATGCCAGAGTGTAGGACACGGAGTAATCAATACAAGTTGCGACAACCCAGATTCAGGCTGGACATCAGGAAAAGCTTCCTGACTGTCAGAGCAATACAACAGTGGAACCAGCTGCCTAGAGAGATGGTGGGCTCTCCCACACTAGAGACACTCAAAAAGAAACTGGACAGCCATCTGAGTGGGACGGTGTAACATGGTGCCTGTAACAGCAGGGGATTGGACCCAGTGGCCTTCATGGCCCCTTCCAACTCTACTATGATTTTATGAACCTGAGCCCCTTCATGGACATGGAACCACTGATTGGTTCAAAATTGAGAAAGGAGTTTGGCAAGGCTGTATACTGTCTCCCTGCCTATTTAACTTATATGCAGAGCAGATCATGAGAAAGGCGGGGCTAGATGAAGTTGGAATTAAAATTGCTGGGAGAAATATCAGTAACCTCAGATATGCAGATGATACCACTCTAATGGCAGAAAGTGAAGAGGAGCTAAAGAGCCACTTGATGCAGGTGAAGAAGGAGAGTGCAAAAGTTGGCCAAGAAATTAAAAGATGCTTGCTCCTCGGGAGGAAAGCTATGGCAATTCTAGACAGCATACTAAAAAGCAAAGACATCACCCGGCTGACAAAAGTGTGTATAGTCAAGGCTATGGTTTTCCCAGGTGCAATGTGTGGCTGTGAAAGTTGGACCATAAGGAGGTTGAGTGCTGAAGAACTGAGGCCTTTGAATTGTGGTGCTGGAGAAGACTCCTGCGCGTCCTTTGGACCACAAGGCAATCAAACTGGTCAATCCTAGAGGAGATCAACCCTGACTGTTCTTTAGAAGGCCAGATACTGAAGATGAAACTCAAATCGTTTGGCCACCTAATGAGAAGGAAGGACTTCCTGGAGAAGAGCCTAATGCTGGGAACAATTGACAGCAAAAGAAGAAAGGGACGGCAGAGAATGAGGTGGCTAGATCGAGTCACTGAAGCAGCCGGCGTGAGCTTGTGGACTCTGGGGGATGGTGGAGGACAGGAAGGCCTGGAGGAATGTTGTCCATGGGGTTGTGAAGGGTCAGACATGACTTTGCAACTAGCAACAAATGAACCTGAAAACCTTAGCAGAACTCCAAGAAACTATTCTGGCTTTTACTACCTGCAGAACTTTAATAATCCTAGATGCCGAGGCATGTGGGGACAGGATATAAAAGTTTTAAATAAATAATCTCCTAACCATACTTTTGGTAGGAACCATCTAATACCACATTGTATTCTGCCTCCTGAGGTGGTTGTGTTATTCAGATTTGTTTTGTTAAGTTGGGTATAAACCTTCTAAATATAAATAAGCATGTGATTGGCCATGCTGGAAAGCCATAACCAGTCACAACTTTTTAACATGAATTCAATGGGAAAGGAAGACATACAGTTGCCACATGTGACCATCTATGCATGGGTTTCACACTCTTTCTTTCTTAGAAAATACTTGCTGTGTGGAAAAACCATAAACTGCTGTGTTGTCCTTGGAGCTGCAAGATTCTCAGCTCTGTACTGATGAAACCAACGATAACAAGGAGAATTGTTTCCTTTTGCCTCTATTTCTGGCTCACAGAAGCTTGGTTTTTTTCAGGTTTGTACCAGAATCTCACCCTAATGCCAGCCACAGTGAAAATTACTGTAGGAACCCAAACAACAACACACTTGGACCCTGGTGTTATACCCGCGACCCAGTAGTGCGAACTGAAGAGTGTGCTATTCCTGTGTGTGGTGAGTCTCAGGGTTTGTGCTTCTGGTAAATTGGATTGGGTCTCTAATTTATAGGCGTATATGGACCTCTTTTCCTTCTCCAAACTCAGTTTAGTTGTGATGAGGGCAAGACAAACCAGCTATGGTCAGAAGTATATCATCATGTGTTATTAGATCCTATGATATGGAACTAGACTTTGACATCCAGAAGCAGTGCCAGACCTTAGCTCAACCCAAGACCAACATCTAATCCAATGCATCCATGGGAATGGGAAGTCTGGGCTGCATAGAAGATGGCTGAATGGTACATCATCTTCAAGACTCTAGAAATGAAATAATGGTCCACCAAATGTATTATTAAGGTGGGAGGGTGGCAGCTCTAGCAGTCCTGGGCCTATGGTCATAGCACCCACTCTAACCATAAGTGTGATTGCATTTGTAGCACAGAAATTTGACCGAGTGAATTAGTCACCAACTGCTTTTTCTTGAACTTTTCCTAATGGTCATGGTTATCTTGCTCCCCGTTTCAGGTGAGAACAGGACCACAGTCCCATTCCTTCCAAGACCCCTTTCACAAGAAGTAACCCAGCAGCAGTCGGAATGCATCCCTGATAAAGGACTAATGTATAATGGGACCCTTTCTGTCACAATCTCTGGGGCCCAATGCTTGCCTTGGGCCTCAGAAAAAGCAAGAAAGCTGGTCCATACCAAAGACTTCCTTTCAAGTGTACAACTGGAAGAGAACTATTGCCGCAATCCTGATAATGATGATGAAGGTGTTTGGTGCTACATTGATCATCCAGACATGGTTGCTGATTATTGTGACCTGAAATACTGTGGTGAGAACCAAGCCAGATACATACATGACAGCAATCCTACCCATTGACATGTTCTAGCGTTAGCAAATGCTTGAGACTTTACAAAGATAGGACTGATTTCTACCCATAATAGCAATCAGAGCCATCCTAAATACCTGGGGAGAAGTGGGGTGTGAGGGGAGATCAGTGGTGGGACCACAGTGGCTTGCTGTGCCCTGCTGGGTCACAGTGAGTATGGCAGGAGAAGTGTTGGGCAGACATGCAGTGTCTTTTTCAGTTGGGAGGCTTAGGGGCTGGGGCAGATGCTATCTTTTAGTTTTCTAAACTTTTCATTCCTACTGAAGCCCATGGGAGGAAATTAACGACACAGGCTCCTGGTGGGATGTATTTTTGTGGGGAAGAGATGCTGGGGAAATGAAAAGATTCTGCAGCTCAGTGGACTCCCACAACATGCCCCTGGCATGGCCTGCTTCACCCTCTACTGCTCACAGAACATCATGGGTGAGCCAGCAACAAGATCAGAGCTTTCTGCCTCTGCCCCATGGTCCTCCCTCTTCTGCACTGAAGGTGATCCAAAGCTTCCTCTTGTCTCTTGCTGACATTGCAGAAAGCACAGGCTTGCTTGCATAATTGCTTGTTCTCTTGGCCTAGTTCATGAAAGTAGATCTAGCTGAAGAATTAGGTGACTGACAGTGCATATTGACACAGAAATAAGCCCACAGGGTTCAGTGGAATTTGTTCCCAGGCAAGTGCGTAGAGCCTGAATCTTTGCAAAATGAATTCCTTCTTTGTATCCTCCCCTGCTCCACCACTTTATGTTTCAGAAAGTAATCTGCGTAATATAGATGATGTGGATGAAGAGCAAAGAGCTGGACGGACTATAGCTGTACAACATGCCACCTTCTTTGACCCAAAAACATTTGGTGAAGGTGAAGCAGGTGAGAAATTAGATCAAACTGAGAAATAGTAAAATGGGATCTACACTTTTCCTACAATGCAGTGCTGAATAATAGGGCTAATGTGTTTCAGTTGTTGCTAATATTAGAATTGCCTGTTTTTCCACAGCACCTGCTCCTGTATTTCTGCTAGCATATCGCTGGCATTGAGAGAAACAAAAGGGAAACCTTTACCTGTTTAATTTTTGCATGTTAGGTTGTTGTTAAAGCCACTGGTGAAGGAACAGTGCAAAGAGTAGCACTTTTTGCTGAAGTATAAGTTCCATTTTGCTTCTAAATTGTAAACCCATCAGGGCAGGGACCTGGAATGTAATATGGTGAAGTGATGAAGTAGCATCTCATTTGCCCTTTGAATAGCCTCTCTGAATTGTAGTAACATTAGCTTCATTTCTGGTTGGGATGGAAATTAATCACTGGTTTCCTCTCCTTATTTCATAAGCCATCCTGAGCACAATGTGCTGAGAGTATGTTAATTTTTAAACAAACAAATAAATAAATATTTTTATTTTAAAAATCATCATAATATTTTTCTATTTTAAAAAGAAAAAAAATGAGAGGAAATCAGCAGTCTTCTCTCCTCCTCTGATATGTATTTTATTTTTAAATTTCATTTCTATACTATATGACAGCTGAAGCTCTTGGGGGGGTGTAATAAAATGAAATACACCCCCCAGCAACAATAATAGAACAGTATAAGCATTCACTGTAAATGTTAAAATGGTTTTTAAAACACTTTGAACAACTAACACATGTGCCAGCCTTTCTCTACTGAAGTGGTGCCTCCCAAACGGAACCCCCAGCCTTGCTAATCACGCCTCTGTGGGTGGGGAGCTGGTGGACTGACTCGCTCTGGTGGAGCCTGCTTTCTCAGGAGCAAGCTTCACTTCCTTTGAGAGGAGAAACTGATCCCTGGGTAGCAGAGAGTCCTTAAACAGCGAGTCGGAGGCTCTTCACCTCTAGTCACTGAACTCAGATCGGAGGAAGGAATGCGCTGGGCTGTCCTTTCAAAGAGGAGGTATTACATCTCGGGGCACAGGAACTTTTGAAAGGCTCACTAGTGCTTTGTGGTTGGCTGTACAGTGGTAGCTTGGCTCATGAACGTAATTTTATTTATTTATTTATTTTTCGATTTATATCCTGCCTTTTTCCTACAAAGGGCTCAAGGCAGCTTACATCATTCTCCTCCTCCATCTTATCCTCACAACAACAACCCTGTGAGGTAGGTTGGGCTGAGTCTGCGACTGGCCCAAAGTCACCCAGTTGGCTCCATGGCTGAGTGGGGACTAGAACCCAGATCGTCTGAGTCCCAGTCCCATGCTTTTAACCACTACACCACACTGGCTCTAATCCGTTCCAGGACTCTGGTTATGACCCAAATTGGTCGTGAGCCAAGTCAAATTTCCCCATAAGGGTGAATGTAAATAAGGCTAATCTGTTTTGTAACTATTTTTTTACTCACAAAAATTTGAAGCAAAGTGACAAAGAACAACAAAGACCGCGGCCATCTTCCCCCCCACCCCCCCCGCAGTGATCGTGTGGTGGGGGAGATGGGCGTGATAGCGGGTGCGCAGGGAGGGAGGCAGGCATGCTGGGGGGGAGGCAGGCGCAATCACAGCCATCTCTGCCCCCCAGCATGAAAAAGGCCCCCCCCCCCCCCCCCCAACACGATGCAATCGCGCCTGTGTAGGGAAGGCAGGCACCCTCACGATCGTCACCCAATGCAGAGTTCCCAACCTGCAGTAATTTTTTTTTGAAATTTCTGTTCACGACCCTATTTGGTGAACTGAGGCGTTTGTGAGCCGAGGTACCACTGTAGTTGGCCCTTCCAGCTGATGGAACGGCTTCCTTCAAAGCAACGGGGCGGGGGGGGGGCAGTGATGAGAATCCTGCTGCAGACCCAATACACCCTCAAAATCTGCTGTGGGGAATCAGGGAAGCCTCCAGATTTTGGAGGGTGGCAGGGGCAGGATGTTGAAAGCAGCAGAAGGGAGAAAAGGAGAGAAGTCCCACTGTATGAGCAAAATGGTGCTTGCGTGACACTGGATTTCATCGCGTTGATATGTACTTCTTGGGCTGGTGCTGCAATTGCATTTTATTACAGAAGAAATGCAGTGGGTTAACTGGTAGCATCATGTGGAAACTTGTGAAAAGTCAAATCCAGAGAAAAGGGCTAGTGCAGAAGCAACCTTGTTTTTCCAATCATACCTTTATTCAGATATTTAGTTATCACCAGGACCCTATCTAGCCAGGGTTTACCCGTGTGCTGCAGCATAAGATGAGGGGGGAAAGTACTTCCCCACTGTTTTAAATTATGTATTGGATTTTACATTTTTGTACTGCTGCTAGGTCTTACTCTAGTTTTGAATTTTATTTTATGCTGTCATTTTAACTATTTAATTGTTACAGTGTAGTTTATCTTTACATTGTTGTGAACTGTCCAGATAGCTTTGGCTATTGGGTGATATAAAAATGTAAAAAGCAAGCAAACAAATAAAATCATTCAAGATGTGCAGCAACTCCTGTATGAACAACACTCATGTAAAACCTTCAGAACATCAAAATGTTTGGCCCGGACCAAAACCTATACCTTAGATTAATTATCTGTGTTACAGAAAATGTGGAGAGACCAGGAATACTAGACTATAGGGCTCCTAATAAAAGTAGACATTTAGGGCAACCTCTCCATTCCCCATGTTTCTTGCAAAAAATATGTTCCTGCCTTCTATAAACCCACATTTGTGAACTGAGCACTCACAGCTGGATGTGGCTATATTTGCAGATTGCGGTATCCGTCCTCTGTTTGAGAAGAAGAAGATAACTGATAACTCAGAGCGGGAGCTAGAAGAATCCTATCTGTCAGGCAGAATTGTGGGGGGCCAGGCTGCTCAGATAGGCAGTGCTCCATGGTAAGTGTTGCCACTGGTGGTTTGCTTCCCATTCGTGTGTGCTGCAGACTGGCAGCATTTTGGAGCACCAGAAGCTAAAAGAGCCACCCAGTGTTGTATGGCTGCCGTACAGCAGCAGTTGGTAACTCGGGTCTCTCCAGATCGTTTGGTCTGCAACTTCCGCCATGCCACTCAGCCTTACCATTTAAGGGCTGGACTGGGCTGGGCTGTTATCTGCAGCCTATGCTGTTTGTCCTTTGATCACTCTGTTACACGACTGACACAGGGGATGCTTCTCTGCCTCCCCTGCCCCAATTTTTCCCTAGGCAGGTGATGCTGTTCAGGAGCAACCCGCAGGAGCTGCTGTGCGGTGCCAGCCTCCTCAGCAATCGCTGGATTGTAACTGCTGCCCATTGCGTCTTCTATCCACCCTGGGACAAGAACTTTACCACAAGTGATCTCCTTGTACGGATTGGCAAATACAACAGGAAGCTGTAAGAGCTCAAAAGGGATATTATTAATCAATCACATTATCAATCACAACAGCATTTGAGACCAGTTCTATAGGTCCTGAGAAAACATCTGCTCTAAAGTGTTCTTTGATATTTGTTCTGTTCAGGACTCTGTGCATAGCCCTGCCTCAAGAAGCAAGCATCTAACAGTTAGCGCCAGTAGAGAGAAAGCACCTGAATATCCTGTGTTACTAACCTCTAAGAAAAGGTGTGCCTGGCAACAAACAAAATCTTTAGCAGTACCTTGGGATCTATTAAATAAATGCTCGATCACATTAAATTTCATAGTAAAACTGAGAAGCAACAATCAAAAGATTTCTGCTAGTTTAAAATGGTAGAATACATGCTGGGGCAAATAAATGTCACATCCTGGGGCTGAAAAGAATACAGTGTCGACACCAGCTGTGTCTTCTTCAGAAGGGCATTCCAAGCCAGTGAATGACCACAGAGAAGGTCCTCCCCTTCCTGGATGCTTGTCTTCCTTTCTGTACATGTCTTCTATCAAAGGATTCAGAGGAGGATTCCTTCCAGGCTCCCAATATTACAGGAGGATGCTGCTCAGATTGTGTGCGTGCGTGTGGGGGAGCACGGAGGGATGGGGACGACTCTGTTAAAATATCCATTCAGCTTGTCTACTGTAAACCATGTGGGCAAGTTGGCTAATGTGCATGCTGATCTGCTGCTGCTATAACTCCTTCTCTGTAACCTTTCAGATATGAAAAGCAAATGGAGAAAATTGTCTTGTTGGATAAAATCATCCTTCACCCCAAGTACACCTGGAAAGGCACTCTTGATCGAGATATTGCACTCTTGCGCCTGAAGAGGCCTGTTCCGTTCAGTGACTTCATACATCCCATCTGTTTGCCCACCAAAGAGATTGTTCAAAGGTGAGGAGGCAAAACTATATGAATTTTCATGGGAAAAGCTCCATCCCAAACCATCAGTAACCTGTCCCAATAAATAAGTGGCTTGTAGAGCAACCGGACTGTGCTGCAAGAATAAGAGTTGCTCTAAGTATCTTGAAACAACCATCTCCCCAGTCCTGCTAGCCATGAAATCCGGAGTGGTGAAACTTTGAAGTAAGAACATTTGGAATCTCGCAGCAGGTGGTCTGCACTAGCAGGTGGTGGGTTCCCACCTGCTACTTGAGGTAGGTGTATAAAGTTAGCACTGCATCCATGCACAGAATGCAACCCTCCAGTTTCTCCAGTTGTAGTAAATTCAGTTATTGAGCAGAAAACAGAAGTCAGGCAACACCAATAGGAAGTGCAATACAGCTATTTTAAAAAGGCAGTCTTGTGCCCAAGAGACATGAAGAGCCATGTCTCTCGCTAGTGCCTTACCTATTGCAATGTAGTTGCACTACATAGTTGCATATGAGAGTTCCAAATGTAGTTGCATATGACTATAACCTTATTTCAAGCCAAATTTAGACTACTTGTAAAATAAGTCCTTTACTGACAAGTATCAAATTATCTCTAAAAGCAAGATGAAAGAGACAAGACACAAGTCCTAGGTGTAGATTATCAACATCAGCAGCTTCTAAGCAGACAGCCTATGCCAGAAGGTCCACCAAATTAACTGGAGTGTTTAGGGGACAGCACTGTTCTAACATCCAGGGTCTGTGATTGGATTTGTTTCCCTCCTTCTGTGGACGAGAAGGCAGCAAAGGCTGAGGGAGGGTGGGTCATGCATGTTCCCGACACTTGAGATGAATGCAGGCTTTAGCATACTAGAGAGAACAGGTAAGTATGGGCACAGGCCAGTGCACCCTTGTCTTGCAATGCAGTCTAACACAAATGGATGGTACAAGCCCCTGACCTTGCAGCATCTATCTGGCTTCAGAAATCTGGGTAGAGAGGGCAGGGAGTTAATACTTTGTCATGTTTGCACTGCCTTGAAGAATAAAATGCTGTAAAACATGGTGAAATCACAATCTGCACATCTGAGGAAGTGTAAGAATGACAGTGAGAGCTCATAAACATGCTGTACTGAAACTCTGAAGAATAACTGCAGACTTTCAGGGCACCCTCCTCCTCCAAGGAGGTCATTCTGAGTTTGCCTTCCCTGCTCTGGAGGCAGGGCCTTCTCAACACTAGTTGGCCTCTTGCATTTATGGGGAAAACTTCCTTGCTGAGAAATTCCAAGAAAAAGACTAAACGTGGCAAGTACAAGAGAGCTCAGCAATTGCACGACACGTATAGTGCGCAAACGGAAATTCTTTTTCTCATCACTTGCTCTCCTTCTGAAAGCTTGCCTGCCTGCCTGCCTTGTTTACTCTACCAATGTTTTCCTTGTGGGTTCACTTATGCTTTTTTTTATCAGAACCCCATTTCCAAAAATTAAAATCTCACAAGAGACACCACTTTGATGTTTATGCATGTACACAATTACAATATTTTGTGGATATTTAGTAAATAAAATTTGAGTAATTCATCAGTGAGACTTTACTATTCTGCCTGGAGATATTAATGCCTGCCCTACAGGGTTGCCACATGATTCTAATCTATGTTTCTGTTTTCCAGCTTGATGCTAGCAGGCTATAAAGGACGTGTAACTGGCTGGGGAAATCTTCAAGAAACTTGGACCTCTGCTGGGTCGGCTCAGCCTGCCCTTTTGCAACAGGTGAACCTCCCCATTGTGAGACAGGGTATCTGCAAGGCATCCACCAGTATTAAAGTCACAGACAACATGTTTTGTGCAGGTACTTTCCTAAGCATCTGAGCGTTTTTTTTCAGGTGAGGAAGAAACTGGTGACGTTCATGTGTGGAGTTGGAGGTGCTGAAGGGTCAGTGCTATTGCTTCAAAGTAATTAGCTAAGCCCCATACAAAGGAACAGAAGAATTAGCCAGAATGGTTTAGCTCCAGCTGGTGCCCTGACCATGGTACTCATTGGTGATCTAAACAAACATCCCTAAAATGTTATTACTCCTGTTCACAAGCAACCGCCAGACTGAAAAACTGTTTCCTGAGTGACGTTTGGAAGGCTCCTCTCATTTGGGCTAAGAGAGTAGCACCAGCCAGGGCAGAGATCCTGAATGTTATTAAAAAAGCACTGTGTGTGTGTGTGTGTGCATGCACGTGCTCCCCCCTGCCCCCCCCCCACACTCCTAGGTTGATCATTTGCCTGCAATGATTCTTATGCATATTTACAGTTTGCCACACAGGGACCAAATCTATAGGCCCTACATGTTTAAATTTTGTAACAAACACCCTATTAAGACATGTAGGTATTAATAACCATTTTAAAAATCAATCATCTGTTTTCTGAACTGAGACATTTAACAAATACTACATTTTATGTGGAAATCACAGCAACTGTGTGACTATGTCCTGAGCTACTACAAAAGGGAAAAGGCATTGCACGGCACTTTTTACTTATTAAGAGCAGAGGGTAATAAGCAGAAAACGGGAACCATAGTCAACCACAGTTGCTAACACTTCCTTCCCGCTCTTTAGGGTACAGTCCCGAGGCCTCCCAGAGAGGAGATGCATGTGAGGGTGACAGTGGAGGCCCTTTTGTCATGAAGGTATGTGCATTAGTGAAAACGATGTAATACACACACGACTCCATTAAAGGGGAGAGGTTTAAAGAGAGGCATTATTTTCTTGGTGGCCCATGAGCTCACTGTTCAAGGGCCACAACTGACAAGATGGCTTAAACTTAAGAGAGCTTAGGATGTGTTAGGCCTGGGTACAAGGAACCTACAAAACTTGTAGAGCAGCCAGTTTTATGCTGGCAATGCATACACACCTCTCATTCAGATTTGTGATAGGGTATTAGGTGCATGTACTAGCTATGCTGAACAAAAAAAGGGAGAGAAATTCTGAAGTACGGTAGCCCAGATTCTGCAATTTGTCATGCAAATCAAGCATAAACCCTTGTTTTTTTGCCGTTTATTCTGCTGTTGCTGTATTCTTATAAAAGACCGCAAAGCAATGAAGAGCCACCTCTTGGGCATCTTATTCAACAAGACTAGTAGTTTTTGAAATTTTGACAGACATTGTCCGTACATAGCCAAGGATACCATTGCAGTGACAGTGTTTTTTCTTAAAGTACAGTCTCAGGAAGTTCTTTACAACTCCCAGGATTCCTGCCTATTGCTTATCCTGACTGGAGGCTTGCTGGACATGGATGTCCAAAACATCTCAAGGATCCTGAGGTTATAAAGGCTGCATGGGAAAGATTCACTGTAATTTTTGAAAATGAGTTTGCAGTCTGCAGCAGTCTCCTGCTTTTTGCTGTATGTTGACTGTTCTCTTGAGATCCTTGTACTTTCCCCTTCCTTCAGGACCCAGCACTTCAGCGGTGGTACCAAGTTGGTATTGTCTCATGGGGAGAAGGCTGTGATCGTGATGGCAAATATGGATTCTACACCCATGTGTTTCGTTTGAAGAAATGGATGGAAAAGACTATTTCCAGACATGGGCTTTAAATGGAATTTAACCTCAGCACCTGCACCTTGCCTTTTAGCTATCTATAGTGATCAAATATTACAATAAAAAGCTAATGGAAGAAACATATCTGGGTACAAACCCAAATAAAGGCTATGGACCAAGTACTCATTCTTCTCTAACTAGAAACTTTGCTCAAACACCACAAGTACTATTAACAAAAGTATCATAACAGAACTGTGAGCAAGGTGAATGCACCTGGCCAAATACAGTTGATGGATGGATGCCTTAATCTTATGTTCTTATGGAGATGCCAACCCACCATATCTGATGGTACATTTAGGATGGACAGTTGTAAATTTTATAATCTCATTTATCTTGGGAACTCATTAACTTAGTTTTTGATAGCTTCAAGTAAACATACAAGGTGGGATACTCTCTAGAATTTACCTATTACAAGTTACCAAACAGGGAACCACTGAAATTAGTTTGAAATTAGATTTAAAGTACCCTCCATTTTCTTCTATAACCAAGGAAGATGCAGAAATCAATATTAAACATTCTTATTAGGTGACACTGTAACCATTAGTTTGGCATTAACAGCAGCAAACCAATATCCAGTTTGCATATTCTTTGTAGTAGGTTTGCTGGTGCAAAAATCACATCACCACAGGCAGTTCCAGTGTTGCCCTAATAAAATGCATTCGGTCTCAGTCACTTAGTACTTCCCAGGTAGGTGATACCCATGGGCTGTGTGGCGCTGATGTGAGAAGCAACAATATAATTGCTTTTCGTATGTCACTACCAACAAGATTTAAGAGCACGTTCCAGGAAGGCAGGTTGGCTGCAGAACCGTGTATATAGAACAGTGCCTAGATTGCAGAGATTATCTTTATAGCCTCATATAACTGGATTCTAACCTTCACTCAACTCAGGAGGGGAAAAAGCAGGCCAAATGGAATAGGCCAGGACTGCTACCAATTTAGCACTGAACAGACTATAGTATTGGCAAGATGCAGAAGAGGCAATAGTGCAACAAACAGGTTATAACAGCATTTAGTGGGATTTAGTTTTATTTAGTCCATTTTAAAGTCATCAGTAGCACTTCTGCAAGCAAAGCAATATATCCCACTATTTCCACAGCTGTTAATCAAGCCATTTTTGATAGCAATACACATTCCTCCACTGAGTGAGTGAAGCACCATAGAACACAAGGAAAAATTGTCCAAGTTCCATGAATATTAACTATGTTACATGGCTGATACTCATTAAAAGTTGTCTTCAGATATATAATTGATCCCTCACCTGCTGACATATATACTCCATTTCTCCTGCAATGCTTTTCATAGCTGTATCACCAAGATTCATGGAGTACAGAGAAATTTAGTAGTAAAACGTAACATTTATTCAAACAAACTGTAGAAACATTTCCATTGACTCTAGGTTAAACTCAAAGTATCTTAAACCAACACTGAAATGGCAAATATTTATCAAAACTAAAGCCATACATCAGGCTAGGCCAATGCAGGGTGAAGAGGGGAGAAAGAATATATTTTTAGATAAAGCATAAAGTTTGCCACAGAGGCTTCATTGCATTTATAAATCTCATTTGTGGCACACCTCTGTAAATTGTAATTCTGAATGCCACTACCTCACCAGTGCATTTATGACACCAATGTAGTGCTTTGCGCTCTAATATAATGCTTAAAAATGGGGCATCAGCTGCAAAGGGGGGCTATTTCCAGCAGTGCATTAGAGGAAAAATTAAGAGCCCTACAAACTGTTAAGCATTTTGCACCATTTCAAGGCACACCATAGTGCTACAAAGTGGTTATTGTGGCGTTTAAATAAACAGCACCCTTTATATCTGCTCTGACATGTGTCGATTCCCTCTTTTATAGCAGTAGCTAAAGAAGGTGTTTCTAGAAGGAGCACCTTCTACTGAAAAATGGAAACTTAGAACAAAATGAGGGCAAGCAGGCAATCCTCCCAGAAATCGGGTCATATGCGCACCAAAGTCAAGCACTCTGGTCAAGCACTCTATGATGTGCACTATCTCCAAACCAGGATACATATGCACACAGAAACTATAGTTTCCATAGAAGACTATCAATTTGATTTGGTGCAACATAAAACCATCATATAAACAGTGCTTTCAATCAAGGCTTAACAATCGTGAAGACCTGGAAATGAAATTAAACCTCTGTTGGTCACAAAAAAGCTGAAGCTCCAGGTCTTATAACAGGTGCAGCAGTATCTACTTCAGAGCATCTAAGGTGGGAGTAGGGAATATCAACCTAGAAGGGTTTACAGAAATTCCCTGTGCCATGGCAGGTCTGGGAATCAAAGCTTAAATGGTTAATAAATGCATAACCTACACAAATAAAAGCAGCAGTCAGAAAATTCCCCACAACCACCTGGATTGGTAAACTTCAACCATCGCAATATTGATCTACTTCAGAGCACAAGCATTCTGAAAGCAGAATCCTAAGAGGACATTTCAACCATCTGCGGCAACCATTGGTCATACATTTACTACAGACTTTCTAGCAGGTTCTGAGCTTGCAACAGTTAAGAATTTGCAAATATCTTACTAGACATCTAAATATTTTGGGCTTCCTCCTGTTATTACAATACTGAAGAAAATCTTTTGAAGAACCCAAACCAAGCTTTCTTAACTGTGGGACACTGTTAATCCACTTTGTTCAAGTTCCAGTTCTCAAAAAGGATCAAAGTAATTCCTTAAAAATACAAAAGTGTTTATAACACTTGCAGGCTATGTAGATTAAGATCGCATGAAGAAAGGCTTGCAAAGGCATTTTCAGGGATATAAAATGTGCTACCTCTGCTCCCGAACTATCCTGGAAGCCAATGGTAAGGGCAACAGTATACTATTAAGTTATCAAAGGACTATTTCACCTGAAGCATTTTTGCACTTTTAGTGCCTCAACTTCTCCATGTCACCCCAATGAAAGTTATTCCGCTGTCAGGATTTAGACAGCAGCTCCTTTGATACCTAGAAATGCTGAGCCACTAGCAACTAGGAAATGGATGGATATTTCCCACCAACAGTCACTGTTGCTCCCATGGAGAGTTAATGCAAACTTTATTTACAAAAAGACACTTAAATTAGTTACTTCATGCCATGCGTCCGTACAGAAACAGTTCAAGGATTATATGAAGAAATTCACAAAATTAAAAATGAATCCACTGAGGTGCTTCTAGGAGTTAAGAAGGCTAAGAAAGGTAAGACAACTTAATAAAAACAAGTTATGAGAAACTGGACTGAGCAGGAGAATGGTTGTTTACAGCTCTGTACACTAAACTAATACACAAAACAGTCTTCTACAGTCAAGAAATGCTCACAGAGAAGCAAAGTATTTACAAAGACTTGTGCCACAATGACTTGGATCGTCCTCCAAGATCTGCTGTATTATACACAGAAACCAGTTTGTATACATAAGGCCTACATGAGGCCACTTTAACTATGAAGACTTCTAGTTTAGTAAACTAAAGATGGACAGATCTGCAATTGCCACACTGTCTCACGCAATTCACTTGCGACTGCTTTTTATTCTCTCCAGTCTTTTTTTCAAGTCATCAATATTGGATGCTGCGGAAGAAGTAGTGGTACCAGTGCCAGAGGAGTGGGTCTGATTGGAGTCTAGCTCAATGTGCTGGTATTGTTCCCGTGACTCACGAAGCTGTGAAAGCTTACTGTGGAGCATATCTGTGGAGGATGCAACGGTAGGGACTGACGGTTTGGACAGCTGGGAGGTCAGCGGTGCTCTGTCTTCCTGCTGTGGATGGAGACAATGTTGAAAACACTTGCTCGAAACTGGTAAAATATTTTCTGCAATGCTTGCAAAAGGGGAAACATTAAGAAAAAGTATTGTTGTCCTATAAGAATAGATTTACATGCCCATATTTTATGATGCCTGTATTTTATGATTCCGATTATGCAACTGGTACTTGTAGCACAGCTTGCTCCAAAAATAATCCTTTCATCACACATACCATCTGTCATGTGGAAAAAAGCTTGCACATATATAAATTAGTACACATTTTGATTGAGTCCAGGTTGGTTTGAAGGCTGAAGTTTGGATGTTTCTAGTACCACCTCTTTCTGAGAGTAAGTCAGGCTTTACAGTTCCAATTGTCCAGCAATACCTTTGTGACTGAAGTGAAAAAAATTCTAGCAATTGTGCCATTAATTCAAAGATTGTGAAAGTATCAAGTTAGACCTTAACAACTCGTTGAAAGCTTCAGTTTCTCCATGCTCATTTAGAAGTGCTTGACTGAAGCTTCTAGAAGTCTTGAGTATACCATTGAAGCACGGGAGCCCTAAAGCAGCATGCTCCCAGTCAGTCAGTGCCTCCAGAGACTCTACTGGGGTCAGCTCTGCAGCAGTGTGTACCATTACCCATTGTGTTGGTTGTGTAAGCCCTGATATATTTGCAATAGAGTTAGAGGCATGAAAGATTTTAAATGCTTGTTGACACAAGACTACTTTTTCCAAGCACAAGAGTACGAACTTTTGCCATTAGCCCACCTACACTGATAAGACTGTATGCAATTTACACACAAAACCATCAGCACTATGCAAGAGCCAGAAATGTAGTACTGCAGCATAATGCAGTCACCCTTTAGAAACAATCACACATTTTGGTCTTCCTTCTAACCACCAACTGAAGAGTTACAAAGAAAGGGGGGAATATCAGTTGGGGAAAGATCTAGAGCTCCACAATTCATCACCAGCTGGGCTCAGAGTTCATGGTAGGCAAGGTTAGCAAGTCCTGCCTTCTCATGTCACCACACAAGCGAGGACAGAGCAGTTTTTGTCTTACCACCTGTGCCAGATCTTCCTTCATTTCCAAGGTAATTTAGGAAGTAGCTTTTAGTTCAACTGCCTGTCCCAAGAAAATTTTAGTGAAAGCAAAGAGGCTGCAAGCAAAGATGTGCAGAGACTTTGGTATCAATAGCTAATATGCCAGAAGAAAATAGGATTCAGCACATAGAGCATTGGAGTCGTAAATGCAAGCATTTTTGCATTTGTTAATCTATTCAATACCTTCGCATTGTCAAGACCACATCGCTGCCTGAGGATTTTTAGCCTTTCCAAGTAGACAGAAGGCCCCACCTCTTCCCCGTTTGAATTTCCTATAGATGAGGAGACTGTATTGGTGGAAGTGGGAATACACGATACTTCCATCTGTGGAGAAACCCCTGGAAAATAAAAAACACAGAAACAAAACAAAACAAAAACACAACACAAAATGAGTCCAAGCAGACACCAAAGGAAGACCGTGATGTCCATGTGCTATAGAAGTTGCTGGGGTTCAACTTTTCCCACTCTCCTGGGATTACCTCAGAAGCCATGGACCATGCAGGATGAGTCCACAACGCAGTTCTTGTCTATGTCATTGCTCCTTTGACTGAAACTGGGTAACGCTGGCAAGGGAAGGAGCCACAGCACAGACTTCCCCATGTGGGTAGGGCTCCTGAGGCTTCCTCAGCGGCACAGGAGAACGACCCATGCTGTGGGGGGTCTGGTGCCAGTCAGAAATCAGAGTGGCTTTTCCTGGAGTCAAACGTCTTCACACATCTTTGCATTTAGTATTAGTTAACATGTCTACTTGCTGGAGTCTGCGGAACTTTCCTGGTTGTTTTCATCGGCTGTGTTGTTGCAGGCTAATTGCTTTCACTATAATTTCCTTGGAACAAAAAGGCTGAATCCAAGCTTCTTTGAGGAAAGGCCAAGCACAATGACTTAGGGTTTGTGCTGCTTTTCCCACATGCACTGTAATCTGGAAGATAATTCTTACTGATCTGAAACTCATGGATTTTGACACCAGGTGAGAGCATCTTCCTTGCACCTACATAACCCATTAGCTCTTATGGGAAAAGCCAACCATGAGAATGCCTCTTGAAAGTGACTGGATTATGCCCTATGAGAGAATATTGTGCGAATGCCAACAGTGTTCTAATTATGTTATACCACCAGTTTGGCCCTATACATGAAGTCTTGGCATATTACTTCTGAAGTCCTCTGTGCACACTATTAAACTGGTAAGACCCTCACAGCTATATCAAAACAACAGCAACCGGCTCCCTCAAAATCCATGTTGTTGCGCTGCTGCAAAGTTACCTGTAGAAGAGGGAATGCGCCCTTTCCCCTCCCTTTCCATTTCAATCAGCCGGAGTCCTCGTTCCACATAGCTCTGGAAGAACTGTGAGGAATTTTTAAGGAAGGGCTCAATGTCTGCATCAGAATATTTCTTTTTATATTCATACAACTCTGCCAAACCCTGCAAAAAGAAAAGCCCTAGTCATTGAAATGTCAATGTGGAAAATGCAGGGCTCTAGCACGTTGCAAAGGTGGCTCTGCACGGCCCGTGTGTTCACAGGAAGCTGCGATATACCAGGTCAGGTCATTGGCCCATCTTGATCACTGGGCAACAGCTTTCGGCTTGCAACTAAGCAGCCTGGAGAGGTTGCACAGAGGCCACAAGAAAGAAAGTGGCAATATACTTACCTCTTTAGTGTTTTCTTTAGAGCCAATTTTCTTAAATATCTCTGCTAAAATATCATTCACTTTAGCCTTTGGTGACTTTTCATCCTATACAAAGAAAGAAAGATGTATTAACAAAACTGCAGAGGGACAGAGGTTCAAACTGCTGAACTTTTTCCATAAATGTAGGAGGAGAACTAAAGCCACACTGTCTCATAACATGTAGAAAAGCAGGATAAATGGAGCACAGCTCACAACTGCAAGTCTCATTTAATTCCAATGAAAAGTTACCCTTGCAACTAGCTGGCAAAGGTACTGGTGGAATAAAAGGAAACCCAATATGCATTAGTGTTTTTCTTTCCACAAGCACACAGAAGGCAGAATAGCTGGTTAGTCTTATAATTTAAGGAAGCATCAAATAAAATACAGTTCAATGAAATATACACTTCCTTTTTATGACTATTAATAGTATTTCCTAGCAGCAATGCTGCACCACATTTGCCTGGATTTGATTTTTCACGAGACCGTCTCTCTCTGGGAAGGGATAAAGTTCCCAGCACATGGTGCTACCGCAGTTGCCTATATGAACTGAAATAGAGCTGAACCAAGTAGAAACTTTCTGTGGACAGTGAAATAATTTGCAAAAATTATTATTCTTGGCTAACACACTACAAAGCTTATTCTGCCTGCTCAGCGAGCCACAGGAAACTACAATTCAGAAAGTTTCCAACTGTGCATGTGGAATGTGCATGTGAGCACTTGTACAGCTGAATGCCATTTTCTTTTCCAATTTTTTCACTTACTATGCGAGAAGCTCCTTTTTCTGTGCCTTTGTCAGTTTTACTCCCAGTTTGGTCCAAGGAATGTTTCATCACTCTGCATAGGTGAGCTTCCAACTCAGATTCATTTTTGTTATCTATCATTGTTAGGTGATCTAAGATCTAAGAAAGAATGTAAAAGCCTTCAGTGAGAACGCTAAACATACTTTAGAGGGCCATACATAAATTGAGGTGAACCTTTCTGCCTCACCTTAGGGCCTTTCAGCTTACACAAGGTGTGAATTAAGGTCTTCAGTGTCCGTATGGGGAATTCACTCTTGTACTGCTTTAGTTTCTCCTTTGGAAACACCTTCATAAAGATGTGAATGTCCAACATGATTCGATCCAAATTAATAGTGTTGATAGTTTCTGGGAGAAGTCTTACCATTCTCCATAAACACTGGGGGAGACAGAGAAAGACAGAGGGAGGGAAAAACTTCGTAAAAGAAGCCAACTACCTGAAACAAAGCAGATCTCCCTACAAATCTAGGATTATTGAAGCTGAATTTGATTTTTAAAGCCTCAAATTAAATCCCATGATCAATATATATTTAGTGATATTTAGTAATTTAGAGATATTAGTAATCACTAATACTATTTAGTGATTATGCCCTCACATTATACTGGGCCTATCAAATGTTTCTTAGTTATTCTTAGGAGAAAAATAGTAGCAAGCAGTGCTTTAGCTTTAATTTCATTGGCAAAACATGTCTGACAATAACATGGGAATAAGGTAAGTTGTATTAATATCAACGCCTCTTCCAATACTGCCACTGCAGCCATTTCTGTGTTAGAATGGAACAGTGGTCATTTACCGAAAAGATGCCTTCTGGTTTGGTGTGCTGAAGGCATCCAACAATGGCCAATAGGAGAGTTAACCAATTGTAGGATACTTTCTCAGATCAACTGATTATGAGGACCTTAATTAGAAGTATTTGCAACATTTAATCTCTCCTGCCAATGCTTAATAATTATACAATAAGATATTTAACACCACCAAAGCCCATTCCATACACTCACCTTCATTACAAGTTCTGAGAACTTGGGAGAGCTTGCAGTTGCTAACAGACTATCCTGAAGAAGAACAAGCAGGGCACTGGGAAGAATAAGTACAGCAGCATTACCCATACAAACACCACAAATACAGAGAAGCACAGGAAAACACAAAATTGCTCTGACTGAGCTAATTCAGCTTCTTTCCTTGTGTTATGTAATTTTTTCCCATTATCAATTAGGATATCAACACAAGGCAGCTGGTCAATGCTTTCAAAGAGTAATACTGGACACTTTCAGATTTTTCTCCTTGTCTTAAGCAGAAACGAAAAGGGAAAAAAACTCCTCTTAGATCAGTCCTGAGCCTGAAAAGATGGTGCAACCTAATTTACCTTGCTCAGCAACTACAGGGATTAACAATTCATTGGTTTTGAAGAAAGACCTGGTGAAGCAGTAAACTACCACAAGGAAATATCTCATCAAAGATGAGCTCAAACAAGAATTCAGTCTTATGTTGGAAGCTGTAGTTTGACAAGAGGAAGGACTTGTTGTGTTTTCGGAATTTGGCATAGATCTATTTACCTCAGTATGTTGGTTTGATCAGATTTTTCCAGAACTTTTACCACCAAGAGGTTGACAGATCTGATAACCTGCTGACCTTCCTCTAGATCTTCAACTCTTGAATCCAGCATTAAGGTAATGAGTCCATGCATCAAGTCCTTCAGTACACCTGCTGAAGCCTCTCTGACCAGACTTTCAATCTGGAATAACTGCCAATTGAATTCAAAGGTTAGGTATCAGTTTCTCTTCTGGATAAAACATTGCAGTCTAGATAATCCCTCCAGAATATTTCTTGCTGATATCAAGACTCTAAGGAGACATTAAAGGGAAATATACTCCTTACTGATTTGAGTGTCCCAGATGTACCTATTTTCAAGATGGAAGAGGAAGTATAATTTGACAACAAAGTAATCACCATATGTAACTGCTACAGAACAACAGTATCTATGAAAATCACTTGTATGGTCAAGGGCTACTCCTATCCAGATCAATTCTGAGATTGAAAAATAATTTGTGCACAAACCGATGGCCACAACAGGTGGTAAGAATGAGAATTTCCTTCTTATACTTTAAATATGTCCTTCTAATGGATGTATAAATACTTCTGCTTGAAACCATTAAATACCACTGCAGGTTTCTTCTACCTGATTAAGGCTTCATATTGTCTAAGGTACATTTTCATCACATTATCTGCTATTCCTATATTGCATAAGTATTTATCCACTGGACATGTTACTGAGTGTTAATCAAAGTGTAGGTAAATAGTCCTACTTAATACTCTTACAGAAGAAAGAAATGTTCTCATGTTGGAAGTCCATGCTTGGAATGCTGCATTTTGGAGTTTGTGTGTCCTGGTCTCACTGATGCCTGAATAGATGTGTGCTGTAGCAGATGCCCTTAGCAGTAGATGACACATTTTTTTAATATGGAGCCTATCCATTCATCAGCTGTGCACAAAATATTCTTCAGCCTCACAAGTGAACTTCTGGGTTAGGGTTCACTAGCCAACCATATGGGAAATCTGTCATCAGACAGCCAATCTATGACTGATTTAAACTTGAGTTTGCTCAAGTACAGGCAAAGCTTATGTGCTTGAGCAATCAAGGCAAGAACTATGGCATCTTTCTGACAAGCTCTGAGGTCTTCAAGTGTTGCTGCAACCGGCTCCCAAGCAAGACTGCATGCCAGGAGGAGGAGCAGGCTCAGTGACAAGTCCTTAGGTATAGAATTCTACACTAGTCCACACCAAGCTTTGGAATTAGAAACGGTATAAAGATGGAGTAAATTTGCATACTTTGACCTCAATAAATGGCTTGCTGGGGCCAAGATTTCAAATTTAATGGGAGGGAAGGAAGGTTGACGTAAGACATACTTAGATACAAAAGAGACAAAGAAAGAGACTAGAACGTGTATGGAACGTCTAAATGTCAGCTTCTGAAGATTCAACAGAGAGATAGCAATAACATTTTCAGACTATTCTCAACTGCCACATCATCCACATTTGTATTATTTTTTTAAGAGGAGAAAGATCTTTGGCGAATGGGGCGGCATAAAAATGTTTTAATAAATAAATAAATAAATAAATAAATAAATGATCAATTTCAGGATTACAAACAAAGCTATCTCTGTGCAGTGACACTTGCAAGCCCTCCAGTCTCCCCTTCCTTCTCTAAGTCATTTTTAAATTATAATTGCTATTATTTTGCAAGAGTTCCACAATTCATTTACTCACTGGCTAGGAAGAAGATTATTAGAGTAATTTAAAGAGGCACCTATAACGAACAAGTTATCTTTTATTTGGTTTATCCCTCTAGTGACTGAAGCTTCCTGCTGGAGAACTGGTTACCACCCTATTCTCCTTTTTCCATTCTTTAACCTTCCCAGCAAATCAAGACAAGAAGCTTCTAATTATAGTCTTTTATTATGTTAAAGTGGCCTGGACAGGACTGGCTTTATGACACAAAGTGGGCAAAGAAGATTGCTAGCAAGAAAAATCTATCAGTTTAAGAAGCTCGCTAATTTGGGATGCAGTACTGCTCAAGCTGGAAACTGATTCCAAACTGAATCTCCTCCTCCTCTCTACCACCCTCAGGGAGGTTCACACTGCCTGTGGCCACATGGTGGGACTTTAACGGCTAGCCCAGTCTTGATCTGGGACTGATTAGGTTATATCCTTTCCCATCTGGCCCTCCCTGTTACGTAGTGTCTCTCCTGAATCAGAGATGGTCTGATTCTCACCAACCAGCCACTTGGCTTAATCTGAAACTTATTCTGAGCTTGGCATTTCAGATAAGAGTTCCCACCTTACCTCTTCTTCCAGTTCAGATTCAGAGTCTGCAGTATCTACCCTGGAATGCTGTATTTTAGGAGAAGCAGGCCCAGGTCCCTCCCTTCCTTCCTATTTCCCCACAGTATTAGACTTACCGAAATCATGTTTCCAATTATACAACTGTACAACTTGACTATCTCATCCTTGTCCAGTTTTTCATCAGCCATATGAGTATTGTAAATGAGTCGGAGCTGCATGAATGTAGCTATGAGGAATTGGTCAATGTGGCCAGACATAGCTTCTGCTTTATCCTCTTGTCTCAGAACCTCATCAATCTGCAAACACATACACTAGTTATTGTTCTCTGAAAAGAAGAGTAACCTTGTAATATAGGTATCAACTTGTTCCCATATAGATGTATAAATCAGACTTCTCTTCCCTATTTTCTCATTCCCTGTACTGTCTATTTCTTGAGAGAATCTACTATGGATATTTACAACCCAAACACACTGGATTCATTAGGGTTATAAATGGAACATGTGTCACAATAGTTGTACAGAATTTTATTCCAGGGTCTGTTAGTGTTTCTGCAATTAATTCATTTTCATTTGTGAAAACTGTTTCAAATAGCATGTAAGTAGCCTGATAGAAGTTTTAATATTTAACATCCCAAGACAACAGGTGTCACATTATAATCAACTTCATGCTAGTGAGAGATAGGGCAAAGTTTCTCAAAAACTGAATGATTAGGAGAAGGAATTGATCAGTGACGTGCCAGTTCTTTTCATCCCTACAATTATAGTAAATGCTATAAAAACCATTCCCAGCATTCTGTACAGGAGCTTAAAATTAAGATTACTAGAGATGCCATCTTCCTGACATGCTTATTATTTCTTCTGCCCAAACGCAAAAAACTACTGAATTACACCTTCCCACAACAGAGAAGTAGTCCTATATTGACTGGCTTGGTGTCTTATTCCCAGGAAGAAAACAGATTATCATGCATTCTTCAGTAACAACATTTTCTTAAATATCAGAAATTAGCTATTTAAATCCTACTAATCTCATACTGGCAGAGAGCCAATGTGGTATAGTGGTTAGAATGTTGGAAATTCAGGTTCTAGCCTCCACTCAGCCATGAAACTCACTGGGTGACTTTGGGGTCACTCATTCACTCTGTCATCTACCACACAAGGTTGTTGCTGTAAGTATAAAAAGGGACTATGGAAGCCACCTTGGGTACCTCACAAGAGGAAAAAAGCGGGATATAAATGTAATGCAACAACATCCTTCAAAATAGAAACTAGGACGGGAAATAGCTTCAGAGGAAGTAACTTCTACTTTTGGAGTACAGAATTAGTAAATATATCAGAATCTAAAATAAGCCATTCATGTATCACCAATTGTATACTGCATAGTAAGGCTAGTTCAGTATCTTTGACAAGAACTTCACTGAAAATTGTTTGCAAGACAGCATGTTATCAATTTCTTCTTGGTAAGCAACGATGTAAAAGTTTTTGATTTCTTCTTCAGCATCTCTTGTTGGACCATAGATTTTAATAATGAAGCATTCCATTAATTCCAAATGATTTTGGGTTGGATTTTGCATTGTTGCCCATTACTGCCTGTGCTACCTTTTCCCTCAGTATCAGAGCCCTTCATTTCTTCTGAGTTTGTCATTTCCAGAGAAAAACATGTTGTTGACTGAAAATGCCCTATACCAGTGCAATTTAGTTGGCTCATAGCAAATCATGGTGCAATCAATGATTAAAAAAATAAATTTGATTTTTTAAAATTTTTACTGAATTTCCTCTACATATGGGAATGGCAGGCATGCCTGAAAATTATGTAGATAACCATGATTTAAATCTAGTCTTACTGACAAGTGATTTAAATTGATTTAAAATCAAATTCACCCTGTAGCAAGCTTTCCAATGTTTTACTGTTCCATTTCACCTTGATTCCTATTTCTCACTTTCCATGTCCTAATTGTATGTGTTGTGGAACACCAGCCTTTCCTTTCACGAACTCTGTGCCTGCTGGCTACTAGGCTTCCTTTCAGCTTTGATCTGGTAGTGCCATTAGTCACAATACTATTTATATTTCCCAGTGGCTGGTTGAGTGCCTTCTGACCTGCGAGCCTTATCTCCTGACACTAATTCTTTCATTTGGAATTGTTTTATCACAGGGTTTTCAAGGTAAGATTATTCATAAGTGCTTTCCTATTGCTACCTTCTGCTACTCCTGTTGCTTGTGAAAGATTTCCTATCAGAGTCCTTTTCAATGACTGTAGCTGCCCAATAGCTGCCCTAGAGGAACTGCTTCACCTCCATTGCCATTAGAGATACCCAATTTCTTCTGCCAATATTTCTTTTGCTTCTTAAGAGGGTGGAAGTATTTTAATCTGGTGTCGCAGCTTTGATCACTCCAGCTTGGGTGACTTTGCTAGACCAGTCTGATGTGGGACTGCTCTTGACTTCTCTAACACTCTTAAACCCCTTACTATGTTAAGGTGTGCATCCAAGTGAGGGAGGTCAGAAAGAGAAGCCCCTGCATCCAAGAGACCCTGAAGTAGCAAATTCAGATAAAATTCTGTGGGGACTGATGCACAATTCAGATCAGACTGTTCTGATTTCCAAGTGCCTGGGTGCACAAAAACTGAGAATCCTGACCCAGGGAATGCTTTGACAATGTCTATGGATTCTCCTTCAGGCACAGAATCAGGGATTTGCAGATTATCCAACCAAGTATGGTGCAGAATGTGCTGCATCTTGAACAAGGGCTAGTATAGGTGGAGACAGCAGTGGTGATGGTGAAGGGATCTGTCCCCAAACTTTCACTGATGAGACTGTCAGGTACCAAGGATACTGGTACCAATGCATGCTCTTCTTATCCTATAAAGGACTCTACATCCATCTGATGAAGGCCCTTAGACTTCCTCTCCACTTATTCCAAACTGAAGATGATTCATCCTTAGGCTTCAAGCTCTCCTCCAGCATCTCAAGGTGTGGGTGGAGGTTAAGGATTGACTGTCTTCACTCAGTCTTCGTTTTTGCCTTCAAGGGAATCTCAGACTGGGGATCATCCTGGATCCTTGTGCTAACTCCTTAGAAGATGTCACCAATGTTGCCATAAAAGGTGATGTGGAATAACTGGTACTAAGGGGGACAGGCACTGAGCTGGTAGAAGATGTCTGCACCACAAAAGGCTCCTCAGGGACTAGTAGTTTCAGTTTACAGTATACAGTTAAAGGTTTTTGCTTCTCTGGGCATTTCTTTGCTGTGGCATCAACTGCCTGCATGGCACCTGAGATGGGAGCTTGCCTTGTAAAGCTCAAGAAGCAGAGCAGAAAGGAATCAGAGGATGAGAAGGCATAAACTTAGATTGAAAGACAAAGATCAGCTCAGCAAATTTTCCCTAGTTCCATCAAAGAAACTCACTGGAATCAAACCCATGCAACATGCAAAGTGAGAGCAGGGCCTATTCATTCCCTGCTGAATAGGCTCAACTCTAGAATGTTCTGAAGAATAATCTGAATAGGTGGAGAACACATACTTGTGAAAATGCAGAGACCAGGAATAGGAATCAGTCCTTGTAAGAGATGGAGAGGGCTGTTGTACCAGCAAGTAACATCTTCCTCCCCTTCCTTGATTCAGAGGAGCGAGTCAGATGGCCCCTGTGCACTTGGCTTTGTCACCAGGGAGGCTCTGAGTGGGGCGTGTGTCACCTGACACTCAGCTCCACCGAAGGTGCAACTCATCACTCTCGCAAGTTACTTGCTGACCCTATCAGTCTTATGCAGCTGCCAGCCAGGAGGAGGATTACTTACCTGTGCTAGAGCTTGGATACTTGTATTGATATCACCGCTAGCTACCTGGGAGATAACAAAGTTGATGGTGGAAGCTGTGTTACTGTGCATATCATCAAAGTGTGGTGACACAGCACGGATCCTGAGTAGAGAAAGAATGTTACATTTAAGCTTTATCAGCTTTTATATCCACTTTCCTGGTGCCGTTGAGTCAAAATATTAAAAGTAATCCAACAGCCATAAAAAGCCATTTCAATTCAAAGTGTCACCCCAGTTTTACAATCAAAACAACTGATTCATGACAGAATAGCTGTGGCAGTGTGCAGACAGATCAGACCCTGTTGGGATATTCACACACAACAGCCCATCTTCAGTAGGCTATGGCACACATGTGTCCTCCATTTTGAATATGTGGCCCTTCGAAGATTTCATCGGATTCTGTCCACAAAAAAAGTTTAAGCTTCTTTATCCCTGTTCAACCTTTGTTCTAATCATTAAAGACTAAAAATATGCCCCCCCATGAAAACAGGTATCATTCTCAAAAAGCTGGTGGTGGAAAAAGATAGGTTGTGTACAATAATTAGGGCAGAGAACGTTGAATATACTCCTACTAAGAATTTCTTTAGTAACAGATTTGTTGAAAGATAAACTATTTTGCACCTCTGAATGCCCCTACACTTTAAAAGCTCTCCAAGCAGCTGCAGTAGCTGAAAAATTAGCACTATCATATTAATTAATTCATAAATCACTTTGCTTACCAGACACATGTGGCAATGTACTTCACAAAAGCCAGGAAATACCACAGGAAAAATTAGATAATAAATTTTGAAAGAAGCATTCAAAGGGAATAGTAACAAACCATTAAATGCTAGATGGAACAGAACATATTTGCTGCTCAATCTAAAGAAAAATACGGAAGATGCTAAACTTGTCTCCCTCAGGAGGGATTCTACAAGAGGAGTGTTCCTTTATATAGGAGAAAGAAAAGGAGGCTGAAATACTCCTCGACCCGGAGCTTTCTTTGGAAGCTCAGGTGACAGCGGTAGCGAGGAACGCCTTCCTTCAGCTTCAGCTGATTAATCAGCTGCGCCCCTACCTGGAGTACGACTGTCTGGCGACGGTGACACACACGCTGGTGACTTCCTGCCTAGACTTCTGTAACGCGCTTTACGTGGGGCTTCCCCTGAAGACAGTCTGAACACTTCAATTGGTGCAAAATAGAGCTGCCAGGTTGCTGACGGGGACGGGGCGTTATGCTCACATGACTCCAGTCCTCCGTCAGCTTCACTGGCTTCCCATTGAAGCCCGGGCCCAATTCAAGGTGTTGATTATGACCTATAAAGCCCTAAACGGCTTGGGTCCTGGCTACCTGAACGAGCGCTTACGTCCGTATATGCCCGACCGCCCTTTGAGATCTGCGGGAGAGTCCCTTCTCCAGGAACCCTCCATGAAAGAAATTAGGAGAGTAAGTACCCGGAGGAGGGCTTTCTCTGCGGTGGCGCCCAACCTATGGAATTCACTCCCCAAAGAGGTCTGCCTGGCACTGTCGTTACTGGTTTTTCGGCGCCAGGTAAAGACCTTTTTATTTAAACATCATTTCAATTGTTAAAACATATGATCTGGCCAGGGCAACTTCTTCTTCCTTCTCTTTCTCCTCCTATATTTTTATTTTATACTGATAATTTTAATTTTATATTTGTAAATCAATGTATTTTTGTATTTTTGTATTTAATGGTAATTTATTATGTACTATTGTATTTCAATGTATTTTATCATGTTGTAAGCCGCCCCGAGGTTTCGGCAAGGGGCGACATAGAAATGTTATAATAATAATAATAATAATAATAATAATAATAATAATAATAATAATAATATCTAGGTCTCCTTCAGGGCTCTCCATCTCTACTTACTTGGGTTCAGGGATCAAGACCGGTTCAAAGATGTCATCCAGCTTGTGTTGAACCAGTGCAGGCAATTCACATCGTACTGTACCATTATCATTTTCTATCTCATCTAGATCCAGCTGAAACTCCCGAGGTACTGCATGCGTTGTCTCTGCGTGGCCACTCATGTTACGGGCTTGGCTACAGAAACCAAGACAAACTTGCTTTTTTATTAGCAAAGACCCACATCTCTATTCATCAGGTCACTAATGCAGTCTGCCCCTCCCCACACACTGTTTTCTATGAGCTGCATATAATTTGAGGAAGAGGGATGCATTCCCTTTTTTCCTGCTGGCTTTTTACAGAATACCCAATGTCATGTCAGGGAAACTAACACTCCCTTCCCCAGTTCATACAGCGCTCAGCATGAGATGGGAAGATTTCTCTCCCTTCCTTCTGTGCTTTTGCAGCACTTGGAAGAATGGACGGGAGCACAGTTAATAAGTGGCTATTAAGTCAAGCCAACATGTGTAAATCCATCGATATGTTTGAATGCAACAATCCAAAAGTGATATAGTAGCTTCCATGGAATTTCCAGTGGGAATTCTTTTAACCTTCTAAGCAATTACTCTAGCAGTTGGTAATCCACAACCACTAGCAAGCTTGCAAAGGAGCTGCTGGCTTCTTCCTACAACTCTAAGTCGCATAGCACTGAAGAAGGAATGTACTACTATATCATGGTAAATTTATATTTAACAATATTTTAATCCTGATGAGTTTGTGATGCAGATATTTCCTTACACAGGCAGAAAACATCACAGTGAGCATTCCTCTATCAAGCACAAATTCAGGATTCCAAGTCATTTAAGGTGGGTGGATTTTACACCCTTCAAACTGAAGTTCCCATTATGTTCTTCTTGCTTGGGTTTATTTACTACTATAAGAGGTTATCTCATGGGATGGAGTACAACAAGAAGCACCACTTTTCTGAAGAGGCTTCAAGCTTAGGTTCACTTATCAAGTTCACAGTGGTCAACATCAAGCATTTTGTGAATGGACTTCTACTCCTCTGTGCCTATAGCTATTCTGCAGGCTCTCCCAACAATGTCAGGCAGATCTGCAAGGTGTACAGGAGGGCTGTAGGGAGAGTGGGAATTCATCCTGCCAACTGTCTGTTTTGCTGACAGATGGGCACAGCTGGATCTCTTTGGTTTTTAATTTCCAGAAAACTGACTAATCTTAGCCAAATCCAAGTGACTTAGGTTGCTGAGATCCAGACAGCACCTTTAACTGAGTGATGAGGCTTTTAAATATCATTGTAAAAACTGCCCTGGAGGCATAATGGCTTGCCTGACACTCTACAATGAACTTCACAGCAGGGAAGAAACTTGAAAGCCAAGCTTCCCAAAAGGAAGTCCAACTGTCTGTTCCTGGACGTCAGTGGTTCTCACAAACTTGCAATGAACTCAGTGAAGCTTATTTCCAAATATGTTAAGGATTAGGGATCATGAAAATGAAGACAAAATTATAAGAGCCCTACAACCAAGGATTTAGTGGTGAGTACTTACATCCTATAAGTGCGATACATAATTCTGTCCATGGAGAAGCAGTGAAAAAAGGCACAATACCATTTAGAAAGCATTCAAGACACAACAAAACAAATGAAGAAAGGTACAGACAATTTGCTTTGCAGTATTTTTGCAGTGTGTGGCACATGCAGACACAGATGATTAAAACAAAAGACATACACAAGGCAACAGCAAGTTATGTTTGTAGCACACACTGTGAAAGTATAAATAAGTGCATCTCTCCACAATACATACTTGAGTTTTGAAGACATGTCCTCAGCCGGCCCCTTTCGCAGCATATTCATGTTGGCATTGGCACTCTGAATGCGCTGTGGTTTCTCCTCCACCTGCCTTGCTAAAGCAGCATTTGGCCTCTTAGCAGACCGCTTTATTCGCTCCTCCAACATGCTCATGTCTTTCTCAGAAAGCTGTACAAAAGCAGCAGCATTTCAATGTCAGGACAGGTTTGCCAGCAAGAATGCGCTAAAGCTTTGCTATTCCTCCAAAGCATTTGACTTTGTGTACTGCACATTTATTCTACTGCTCCTGCTTTGGTTTTAGTATAAACTGCACCAGGACTCCTCTAACAATTAATTAGAAATAGGCAAAGTCCAGCATTTAATGAAATTATATGCTAGCACCAACCTTCACAGTATCACAAAGAGTGCATAGTCTAGTCTGGAAAACAGGTTAAAGGAGTTTCAAGGCAGCAATTTTATAAAATGTTTTAAATCCCAAGGAAGACTGCTGGCTTACAGTTTGAGTCAATGAAGCAGCAAAGTCTGCCAAGCCTGTGTTTTAGAAAAGTCATGCCTAATGAAGTGCATCCCACTTGCTTTTGATGAAAAGTCTGACTACAGAATAAATATATGAATTATAATCTAATCATGTGCTCAAGCCAGGAAGTTTCCGTATGGGCCAACTGCTTCAATGCCCTATTTTTTTGAAGTCACCTACCTGATAGAGGTTGGTAAAAATAGCAAAGCATTTTACAAGCGGCTAATCTTTAAAAAACTTTACATTTGAAAGGGGTGTGAACATTCTTAATACTCCAGTTTCAGTACTCTAATTTCCCGTACACCCAGGAGAATTTACTCTACATTGTCCAGACAGAAAGAATAGTATTGGCAAAATTAACTGAGTAGAAAATTTCATACTAAATCTGCTGCAGTTCTTTTCAGTTGCCCATCAAAACTTCAAAACTGCTCTGTCCCAGTAATGTTTTCAAGGACTTTCCAGTTCATAAGAAACACTGAGAATGCAGATGAATTTGCTCACTAAGGTGGCAAGCCCTATCCTTTTTGGCTTAGCACAGTCACATACCAATCAGTCACCACCATGCCCTGCTGTTATGTCCAAATCTTCCACCACACTTGTGAATGTTAGGTCTTCAAAGACTCATCTGCAGGTGTTCCCCTCATGTTGCCAGAAAGTGAACTTTAAGTATTACTGCAACTTGCAAGGCAGAATACTTTCCAAGAAATATATGGCTGAGGAAACGTATGGCCAGATTAAGACTCTGAATCTAAATTAAATTCCATTGGTGAGGAGGGCCCAGAGCAAAAGAAGCAGAACAAAAAATACCAAACACTAGCATATTTTAGCTTAAAGCTCTTATAGAAACTAAGACTTACAAGGGGCATTTCAGCCAGAAAACATGCTGTCGGCCTTCATCCCTTTGTGTCAGAAGCTGCTGTACTATGGCTGTTCACTCATCCCATCCTCTGGGTGACCCAGTAACTATTAAGGATGTTAAGCATTACTTCTTTTCTATTTACTCACATTTCCAATCAGCTTGAACACTTGATCCCCATGCACATTGTAAACCGTTACAATGGTGTTGAGTGCAGCATTTCGGACAGTGTTGTCCCTGTCTCCAATATGAGTTGCCATTTCCTTTAAGGCTTTGCCTGGAGTTGGCTGGCACACATTCATTCCATATGACTCAACTAGACAACCCAACTCTTCCAAGCACTCTAAGGGAAAAACAAAAACAGATGTCTGTGAAAGCTACTTTTATATGAAAAATTGAATTTATTTTGAAAAATAGCAAAAATATTCTATTTACTCATTTTCAAGGAAAATGTAAAAGGTATCTGCCTTGAAAGAACCCATCTGAAAATCTTTTAACTATCCACGTAAGCAGGCCAATACAGTCTACTCCTTCTGCATGCTCTGGTCTCACAATCCTCCCCATCAGCTGGGTCGTTAAAAGGCAACATCACAAAGACTTTCAAGTACCAAAATAACCACTGTACAAATGAGCTGTCCAAACAAGAACTGTAGTCCCATGACATGAAGTGAAACATGTCTGCTAGTACACATGTTCTGCAACAGTTCAGTTTCACAAATGCTTTCAAGAATGCCTTCTTTAACCAAACCTGCCTAACTCCAGAATGTGTCTTCTCTGGCTGTATTTGTATCCCTAGGGCCTGGGCCTTACCCTGGATTTGTTTGGCAAACTGCCCAGGCCTGCCAAAATTATTTATTAAGATGCTCAAATTCTATCACATGTGGCTTGAGGAAAGTAATGGATTTTTATCCTTCTAGAGATGTCAGTTAGCCAGGATGTTAGTATTTTCATTAAGTTACTGGATAGTTAAGTTACCGGATAGTTAAGTGCAGTGCAATGGCTGGATTGCTAGACTGGGACTCCAAAAACCTGGGCTACAGTCCCTGCTCAGCCATGAAGCTCACTTTGGGCCAGACATGGACTCTCAGCCTAGCCAATCTCACAGGGTTGTTGTGAGGATGAAATTAAGAAGAGGATTATTGTAAGCTGCCTTGGGTTCCTTGCAGGAAAAAAGGCAGGACAGAATTGTAATCAATAAATAAGCACTGGAGATATATTTAAGCTTTACTATAATTAACAGTGTCTGTAAATTTTGCATTTACTTTCCTTCTCCTTCCTCAATGCTTACTTCCCTTCAAATATGCACCTCTCCCCCACACAACCAGAAGTCTATTTCATGCTAGTGCCAATTTGTTTTAACTCAAGCATTTCCTGATCAATAATACATCAGCAATAAGCAGCAACAGCTTCCCACCTGCTCTCTGTTTTGAGTTCTTTGATTTTGTTCCCTCCATGATAAGAGTGAACATCTTGCTAGCTGGGTAAACGAGGCACATCCTGTTCAGAATTGCACGTACATCCCTTCGGATAACATCTTTTGGTTCTCCAACCTGAAAGGTGAAAAAGAGGAAATATTTGGAAATTTACAGAAAGTGGAAGTTACCAATGGGTGGGAAGGCATCAAATTCGATCCTGTAACCTCTCTGGATAAAAGACAGCACCCAAGTATATGATGTAATCACGTGCCATGCAGCCAAGATGGAAGAGAAAGATGGTCCCAAAATCAACATTAGAAGGCGGTAGTCTAAAGGGAGACAAGGGGACAGCTCCTAGAAACGGTTATTGCCTCCTTCCCCCATCCCTATCTATCCACCTATGACCTTAGAGGTACTGGGAGGCATTGTCCTTCCTCCTCTGAAAGGGAGGCTGTTACTGGCAGTGTGCCCTGTTTGGGGGCAGGGAAAAGAACTTCCCTGCCCAAACCACTTAGGTGGTCTGGCAGTGGGGTAATGGAAAAACCCAATTCTCCATGCCATTGCCCTTGCCTTATGGATGCTATCTTTGTATTCATCTGTCTTTTGTGTTGAAAAGCACAGAAGAGCAGGTCCTTGATATGGGAGTGGACAATGCAGCTACACATGCATCCTGAGTGCCACCATGCTGATCACTGCCTTGGCTCCACAGTGTGTCCAATGTCTAGCAGCACTGATTTGAAACCTTGAAAGGTGCACTGTCTTGTTCTGGAATACCTTGCTGAGGTCCTGTTCTCTTCCAGTAGACAGTCACACAGGGAGTCCAGCTTCTTCCAGAGGAAGAGGTGGTACCTCGTCATGGTGACATAGGTTGAGGTATAGATGCACCTCCCCAGAGTATCTAGGCAGTGTCTCTCAACATCAGATGGGGTGGAGTGCTGGGGAGGCAACCTTCCCTGAACTGATTCAATAACCAGAGTTCGGCTTGGGGTGATGGAAGAGGAAGGCCACATCCTTCTCCTGCATGTGATACATTCCCTCCAACTGTTTTAATGTTGAAACCAGTGATGAAGGAGCCTTCCAGGACTGCTGGGCAGCCTGGAGGAGAGTTGAAAGGGATGGCAACTGGTGTTAATTCTTTAGTTGTGCAGGCATTGAAGACCAGATCAGCTATCTTCTCTGGCTGTGTCTGGGCCTTATGCTGGATTTGCTTGGCAAACTGCACAGGTCTTCAGTGGTGAGGTGGGCTCGTAACCCTCAATGTTTGTTGGTGAGGATGGGTTGCCGAGATGATGTAGGTGAGCTTGGCTGATGCAGGAGCAGCAGGCAGTTCTACAGAGTGATGGAACTCTTGGGGCTGAAGAAGTGAGCCAGAGTGCTATGGATGGACAAAGCACTGGCCGTTTGGCGATTCTCCACACTCCCCAAAGGTATCTGCATGGTACACCGGTCCCAGGAGCCCCAGTACAATTGAGGTAGCAGTGAAACTACATGCCTGCTCCAGTCTGAGACTGGGGAGTGGGGGTGTTCTCTGCAGACCTCGGTACCAAGCAGCTCCAGTGGCACATGGGCCAGGGATAGTGCTGTGGGTGCCCTTGAGACTGTGATGGAAGGGAGGGATTGAGACAGTTGCTTATCTCTGGTTTCACCCTCCAATACTGATGCTGTGACAGGTTCAGTTCTCAATACAGGTGCTGATCTTGGAACTGTAAGAGAGGCACCCACAGGCAGTTCTGCTCAAGGTGGTGCCAGGCACAGCTTCATGCGGTGCTGCTTCAGCGCCACAGCCTTTGGAAAGGGCTTCCTTCGCCTGTCTGGCCAGCTTCTTGGCCTTTTTATACTTTACCATCTTGCCCAGAGTAGGGGATGGTGAAGAGCCCAACAAGAGCATTGCCAATGGTGCAGTGGCTGAGGCAGAAAGCACAGACCTGTCTGAATGGAGGGAGGTTGCTATAGATGAGTGAGAAGCTCCAGGCAAAGTCAGGAGCTTCTACTACATGAAGGGCCTAATTCCAAAGCTCTTGAATGGAGACAATGGGCCCTTTGCTTCCATGCCTGTTTAGAGAATGCCTGACAATACGGGCACTGATTGACAACTGGCCCTTCTCACGCACAACAAGCACAGAGAATGATCAGATGCGAGCAGCCTAGCACTGCAGTGGACGCATTTGCAAAAGGAAGCCTTCAATGCCATTGCAAAAGGAAGCCTTCAATGCCATTGCAAAAAGAGGGCGGAGAGGTAAGAAAATAGTTGAAAGAACAAGGAGTGAGACAGATAGGGCAGACAGAGGAGTTCTTTCTTATTCTTATAAAGCAGAATAAAAAGCAGGCAAGAGAAAAATAGGGTTTGAAACTAAAGAACAAAGAAAATCAGTATTATTAGATAAAGGTGAGAAACGAGAGAGAGAGAGAGAGAGAGAGAGAGAGAGAGAGAGAGAGAGAGAGAGAGAGAGAGAGAGCGCGCGCGCGCGCGCGCGAGCACGCTTCCCAAAACACCAAAAGTGGTTGAAGAAGACCTGAGGTAAATAGCAGGAGCCCCTCCCTTTTACATGGATCCTGGGGAAACGAGCTCCTGCCAAAACACTCTCAGCTGTTAAATCTTCCCAGCAACAGACTCCACACAGGCATGGAGCCTGTGTGTGAGATGCACAGGGACCAAAAAGAACAACCATCAGTATTTTTTGCATGGAGGGAGCTGGTTCCAGTCCACCCCACAGCCAAGTCATTCTTCAAAACAAGCTGTGTTCTAGTGGACACAGTGGGAAAGTATTTTAAAGGTCTGTACCACTGCATAGCAACAGATGAGGAGGAGAAACTGCTGACATTCTTAGTTTGTGAATATAAAAAACTGAACATGCTCCAGAAGTGGAGTGAGTTACTCCTCCTGTTTGCTTTAAGCATATGGAAATCAGAACCTTCCAACTGTCTAGAAGAGTAACAGACTTCCCAGTTCTAGTCATGCTCACTGGAGAGCCCAGGCAGAGCTCTACTCCAGCACAGGTTTTCAGTGCATCTTGTTAGTGACAAGATTCAGATTTTTTTTTCTCTCCTGCCACAGCTTAGGATCAAGATAAAATAACTATTCAGTTTTGTCGGATTTCAGTTACCTTTAGAATAAGATAGGGAATGAAGGATGTGGCCTCATTTTCTGTAAGATGGTATTCTTCTTGGTTCAGCATAGTGAAAAGCAACTTCAGGTACTCTAGAACCTTCATGAGGACGCTTGTGTTGGTATCAAAAAACCTCAGGGTAAGCCACTTCAGGATCAGATCCAAACAGCTGATAACTCCATCCTTTTCACTCTCCAAGTGCTTGAGAAAAAGTAGACGGGAGTGTTCAGTTTTGACTAAAAGGCAGCATTTACAACAAAATCTCATTAACCAAATGATCACCAGTTGATTTTCCTAGTACCAGAGGTACTGAAGGTGGCTGCCCCTGCATGCATAACAGCTACTTGTATCAACTCTAATAATCAATTTAATTGGCACAATGCCTTACAGGAAAAACTGGGAAGCCAGGACTAATGCCATTGTTCTCATGCAATTATTATGCAAGGCTTTAAAATGAGCAGGTTTGTTCCAAAACTTGCTTGACCCAGGAAAGCCTTTATGCTGCTATCACTAGTTTTCCAGCAGGTTTTTTTCTTTTCCTCACCTCAGTCATTACACTAAGAGCTTTGTTATGGTGCTGAAAATCTGCATGAAACATTTCATCCTGCAACCACTTGGCAACACAGCTGGACATTTGAGTCTTCAGTTGCTCAATATATTCATCACGAGGAGTAGTAAAATTCCATTTCAAAACCTACAGAGAGGGGGAAACCACAATATTTTACTCAACACAAATTAGAAAACCAGTAACATAACTCCTAGGCTAACTCATTCTCTAGCTTAGAAGTGGCATGCTTATAAGAGACTGATCATGCACACACAGAATCTCAATCAGCATCTATCTACTTAATTACTCTGCCTGCACATGCCCTCCTTTAGATCCCTAATACCAAGGAATTATATTTACAACTACAGATTTGTAACTCGAAGTGGTCTATGCTATATATAAAAGCAATTCCCTACAAAGAATACATTCCTATAATACTTTGCAAACATCCTTAGGAAATAACCCAGAGACTAATACATCCTGATATATGTAATACCAAAGTAGCCTGGTACTCAAGAGTGACAGTTTTTCTTCAGTATAGTTTTAGAGATCACTAATTGCCAGTTTCTCTCACCTTTAATCCTTTTTCATCTTTCATTCGCTGTTCTTTCCCATTTGGAACTAAGATAAAAACTGGGCCAGATCTGTCATCATCCTCCTTCAGGTTGGACTTGCTTGGTATCTTTTTTCCCTGTATACCCTACAAAAGAAAAATGGTGAGGATTTGTCAAACTTAGCCTCCAGCACTAGGCTCCAATTCTTGTACCTGGGAGTAAGTTCCAACATGGAGTAACTCAAACAGACTTGCTTCTGAGTAGATACATCCTGAACTGTACTCAAAGCAAGCTTTATTCTAACTGATAAGCATGCATGGCTAAACCTTGTCCCATACAGATAGTGTGTTAGAATGTGCACTGATACCCTCAGGTATACATCTTAGTACTGTGAAGAGAAAGCCCACCACAGTGCACAATAGTTTTAGCATAGCAAGTGACTAGTCAGTGCCCCAGTCGTTAAGTGGTATCCACGGATTACCTGTTTGATAGGCCTGTTCTTTGTAAGATTGTTATTGCCTTTGGTGAGGCTTATATTAGCATCAAAATGCTGAAACAAGTCATCAAATGCCCCATGGTTAACAGCAAATTTCCAAATCGTACCATTAAACCCTGAAATCCCAAATCTACTATTATACCACATCAGAATTATTTTTAAAACTTCTGAGTTTTACATAAAACATGGAACATCTGATAATGGGGAAATTTATCACGCTTTCTTAGGACCTTGTCTATTTACGAAATCCTGAAGTTCAAAGAAAATCACCACACTGAATGGCATTTGCACATCAAGTGTGACAAAACTGACAGTAGATTTCTTCTCAATAGCCAGTCTTCACAAAATAGCTTACATGTTCCTGCTCTGGGACAATGTTGGATCTTTTGTCTATTGAAGGCAAAGAACCTACATAGCACCAGACTGTTATAATCTGCTCGAGAATGGACAGGCAGATTTCTTGGGTTCCATTATTCAATTAGGTTTTTTTTTGGGGGGGGCAGAGGGTGAATTAATGGAACACTTTCTTGGGGGCAGTGGGGATTATCAAGCTTGCTTGCATGCTTGCTTGCTTATTTATTTATTTAGGAGACTTCTATGCCGCCCCATTCGCCGAAGCCTCGGGGCGGCTCACATCCATAAATAAACTTCCATAGAATAATATAAATTAACAGTATAAATTAAGAGTATAAATTAAGTCGCCCTGGCCAACTTCATCAAGTCAAGTCAGTAACTTTGGCTCTAGGCACCACAAGGAATTAAGATCTTTTGACACAGGCACGTAAAAGGCTTCAAGGGATTTTCCCTGTACTTTCTTACAAAAGAGAAAGGGATCTTCAGTACCATTTACCCAATGTATTCTTCCAGTTCATACACAACTCTATTCTTCCCTTACCTATAGTCAACCATAGTAATTTTCTATGGTACCTTCACCGAAATCTTATAATTTTGTATTATTTTATACACACTTTCAACTGCAAAAGAGCTGACAAGTGAATGAATGTCTCCAAACAAGAACAACAAATCCCCTTCCCTCTCCCTTTGGCTTCTCAGGTTTTAATCCAAGGAAAGAACCTCGACATGCAGAGTTGCAGTCAAATTCCAATTCATTCTTTCGCCGCTTTGCAGACTCATTAGGTTTGCCACAAAAGAGTAGCGAGAGTACCAGCAGTTCCAACTCCAGCTCCCTATACATTTTCAAGTCACTGCAGAGTACTTCTGGCGATAATAGTAGGGTAGGAATCTGTAATCCGCCAGATGTTGAATTCCAATTCCCATCAGCCACAGCTAGCACAGCCAGAGACCTGGGACAACTGGAGTTGAAGTCTAACAACATCTGAAAGGGAACAAGTTGCCCATGTCTGCCCTAGCAGCTCACCTGAGCCAGAAGGAACATTGGCCGAGTTCTTTTTAGCAGAGGTTTAAGTCAGGCAGGCAGAACTGAAAGTCTACAGTGCCACAGAACCAATAAATGTTAAAAATTGCTTCTTAACATTGGTACAGTCATAGTGATCATATAGTTACGGAATTTTCATTTTAACAAAAATAAGAGAGTGGCTCCTGATTACAAGTGCTTTCTCATCACACCCTAGTTTTGTGACAAAGGTTTTCCCCACCCACCCCCAGTATCTAGCATCTTTTCCATATTATAGCATTATCCACCCAACCTGTTGCCTCCTCATCACACAATGTCTTTCAACTTAATTAAAATAGGCAGCATTGACTGATTAATGGAAGCAGATGAATAGATGAAGCTGCCTAATAACAAGTCAGATCATTGGTCTGTTTAATACCAAAATATTGATGCTTATCAGCAGTAGCTCTTCAAGGACTCCAGCAAAATTGTCCCATTCAGCTACTCAAGGTTTCTCCACTCCCTTTTTTTAATTAGAGAGGCTAGAGGTATTTTCAAAGCATGCAGTCCAGTAAAGTGGTTTGATACACAGTTTCCTCTACTCTGCCCTACAACAGTCATTAGTATTCAACTTCTTCATGTTTCCTATACTGCAGAAAGGGAGTAATTTATTTTTCATGGACAATATTTAACTTTATGAAACCATTCCACATGTCATGATCAGTTGGTGATGTGTGTGTGTGTGTGTGTGTGAGACTAGGGAGACTTTGTTGCATTCATATTCACAAATATTAATAGAGATTATCCCTTTATAGCATAGAATACTTCCTGGGGCAAAGGGGATAGGATGGAACATTTTAAAATTATAGTATTGTTGTACAACAAAATTATGACCAACTGTAATTATGTAGCATCAACACCATTCACCACATACTTTGTGCTGAAAAAATTACCTTGGGTTTAGGGGCACTTCCTCCTGCTTTGGTCTTTTTAGCATCAGGTTTGGTTTCCATAGTGCTGGATGAAAAATCTTCACCAGAACCTTAGGAGAAAGAGATGAAACACAGTGAAATTAAAACGAACATAACAAGTTTGCTACTCCAAAGGAAGGTCTGTGCTTTCTTTTCTTAAAGTGATGCCCCACATATTACATTACCAACTGCCTTTGAGACAGAGATGACTTTAAGAAGTATTTTTAAATAAAGAGAAACAGGAATTAATTCAAAGTGAAAAATAGATTCATGGATATTTATTTATTTACTGCATTTTTACTGTCTTTCCAGGACCAAGCAACATGGTTTACAAAAAGTTCAGAACATAAAAAACACAGGAAAATAAAAACTTAAGTAAAACAAAAGACTTGGAACACACCTGCAGCAGCTCTTTAATATTGAACCACAGGTTCAGTTTCTAAGAAAACTGTCAATGAGACAATATATTACCATTAAATCTCTTTAGACCCCTCTGAAGCAGCAAAAGTACATGCTGAGATTTTACATAAAAGCGACAGCACTAATTCAACCCATCCAATGTAAGACTGAAATTGCCCCACCTTTACAGCTTATTATTAAGACAGGCCACAAGAAAAAAATACATATTTCCTTTAATATATTAAATACTACTGGGAATTAATTTGGTTCTCTTTGCTGAAACAGTTAAAGTGCTCGCTCTTTATATTTGACCCTTATAAAAGTCACACACATATGGATGCTTTACTCATCCTTTAAAACAACATATTCTGGATAGAACACTGAGGCAACTCACCTGTAAGCTTTTTATTCAGATAGTATATGAACTCAGACAACACTCCAACATTATTTAACCCACAGTGAGCTACAGTACCTGCAGGTGCCAGGTTAAACTACCCTTAGAGGTTTTTGTATTAGGTAAACCCATGGGTAAGCATGGGTTCTGTGAGTGTTACACAATGCTTACACAGTCAGACTTAAGGTTAAATTATTAATATATTAATTTATGCACACAGAGATTAACATGATTATTAGTTATATTTAACTTGCATATAACTTTTGCTCACCATATTTGCATGGTGCAACAACCTGCGAGCAGGGCTGCAGGTTTAAAATGGCAGCTGCACACCCTGCAACATCACCATGGATTAATAGCCAACAACACACTATCAGGTACCCATCATATTTTATAAGAGCTGAACAGATACAAAAGCAATTCAGATAGCAGCTGAATTTTTTCCAACAGAAAAACTTATAACCCATAAGGTTACTTTGAGATTCCACAGTTCTAAAGACAGTTAAAATACTGCAGTATCTCAAGATACCTCAGTCATACCTTACTATTATCACCCAAATTCTTTCTTTGTTCTTAATTGGTCTACAGATTCATTCACAATGTTATCTCAGTCCATTTTACATTAAAAAATTAACTTGCCTCAAATGAGACAAGTTAATGGGATAAAGAAAGATTACCCGAAGCAGCTTGAGATTTGGCTGGAGCTGCTCCTACAGCTCTGGAAGATGCCTTAGTAGGTGGAGCAGGTTTTGCAGGCATATTGGCTTTGGCTTTTTCAAGCATGGCCAGTACTTGGTCTTTGGAAGCTGGCTAGAGAACAAAAGAAAGAGCTTAAGGCACTCATGTCAAATCCCACTTCATAAGCAACGTGGCTGCAACTACATTTGCTCCTAAGACTCTCCATAAAAAATAGCTTCCCCAAAGAGAGAGCCCTCTGAATGTCAACGTAAGGGAAACAAGATGGTGATCATGTCCTGAATTCTACCTAGATTATAAAGCCATTTCACCCAGTATGCAAATGTTGCTAAAGTTTCTGTACTAATAATCAGATCCATTACATGGTTTTAATGATTGCTCAAATGCTTAATTTACTAGAAACTCATTCATTTATTTGCACAGACATACCATTTGTACTCAGCTTATTATTTGGCTACAAATTTAAACAAAAGTTGCATCTGCCATACCTTCAGCTTGCCAGTGGCTTTGGCCATCTTCTCAAACCCTAAATGCATCATAAAGAATGGCAAAGCATCTTGTGCCTTTTTTCGGACATCTCCATTTCGATCCTCTAGGCAAGAGTACAGGTGAGGCACACACAAGGCCAAGTCTGATGGGACAGTACGGAGTGTGGGCAACTTATCAGCCAGCCAACCTAAAAGCTAAAACAAAGCAGAAATGTCTTATATCTACCAAATGTGATGCAGATATAAGATATACTAAGCAGAAGCTAAAATGTTATACTAAAATAATTCATCGCAGTACATCTAGCAGAATCTATTGATATGTCATTGATTTTGTTGTGGTTTTTATGAATTCTTGCCAAAGGCACCCAGGTTGCCCTCACATCCAGGACCACTTAAGAGAGCTTTGGCTACTGGGCTATATAGAAATAAATGTGAATAATTGAATATTGTCAAGGTTACCAAAACCATTCACCTGGTTATCTATAGCATTTTCTGAAACTGCAAAAGTTCTGAAAGATTCTCAACAGTCTCTTTCCATGTCCTGTGTAGAGAGGGGATCCATCTCTCACACATTACAGACTGCTCAGATATATTTGACTGATTCTGAGAAGGTGGAGGCGTGGGGAAGGGGAGTTGACTGATTACTACTGAAGGTTCTCAGACAGAATGTGAGACTCTGCCTGCTTTGGAAAAGGAAGTAGTTTTTCAGGGTGAGGAACATATGCAGGAAGAACTCCTTGACTCAGTCAGGAGGTGGCAGGAGAAGCAAGCTGCTCAGTTACAAGGTCTCTGGCATTCTTGTTGTCTAGCCCTCCATCCTGAGGGTAGAGTCAGAAGGTTTACTGAAAGAAAGGGCCAGAGCCGAAGTTTCCATTTGGATCCAAGTCCTTACATGGGCAAGTTCTTATCCCACCATTGTAGAAGAATGCTGCTTTTATGCATTGTTGTTGTTGTTGTTGTTGTTGTTAGTCGCGAAGTCATGTCCGACCCATTGCGACCCCATGGACCACATTCCTCCAGGCCGTCCTGCCCTCCACCATCCCCCAGAGTCCACTTAAGCTCACACCAACTGCTTCAGTGACTCTATCTAGCCACCTCATCCTCTGCCGTCCCCTTCTTCTTTTGCCATCTATTGTTCCCAGCTTCAGGCTCTTCTCCAGGGAGTCCTTCCTTCTCATTAGGTGGCCAAAGGATTTGAGTTTCATCTTCAGGATCTGGCCTTCTAAAGAGCTGTCAGGGTTGATCTCCTCTAGGACTGACCGGTTTGATCGCCTTGTGGTCCAAGGGACTCGCAGGAGTCTCCTCCAGCACCACAATTCAAAGGACTCAATCCTTCGGCGCTCAGCCTTCCTTATGGTCCAGCTTTCATAGCCATACACTGCAACTGGGAAAACCGTAGCCTTGACTATATGCACTTTTGTTGGCAGCATGATGTCTCTGCTTTTTAGTATGCTGTCTAGATTTGCCATAGCTTTACTCCCCAGGAGCAAGCGACTTTTAATTTCTGGGCTGCAGTCCCCATCTGCAGTGATCTTGGAGCCCAGGAAAATAAAATCTGTCACTACCTCCATTTCTTCCCCATCTATTTGCCAGGAAGTGAGAGGCTCGGATGCCATGATCTTAGTTTTCTTAATGTTGAGTTTCAAGTCAACTTTTGTGCTCTCCTCCTTTACCCGCATCAAGAGGCTCTTTAGTTCCTCTTCACTTTCTGCCATGAGAGTGGTATCATCTGCATATCTGAGGTTGTTGATATTTCTCCTAGCAATCTTAATTCCAATTGGTGATTCATCTAGCCCCGCCTTTCTCATGATGTGCTCTGCATATAAGTTAAATAGACAGGGCGACAGTATACAGCCTTGCCGAACTCCTTTCTCAATTTTGAACCAATCAGTGGTTCCGTGTCCAGTTCTCACTGTTGCTTCTTGACCCATATATAGGTTTCTCAAGAGACAAATAAGATGGTCTGGGACTCCCATCTCTTTAAGAACTTGCCACAATTTGTTGTGATCCACACAATCAAAGGCTTTAGCATAGTCAATGAAGCAGAAGTAGATGTTTTTCTGGAACTCCCTAGCTTTCTCCATGATCCAGCGTATGTTGGCAATTTGATCTCTAGTTCCTCTCCCTCTTCAAAATCCTGCCTGTACTTCTGGTAATTCTTGGTCCACATACTGCTGGAGCCTAGATTGTGGGATTTTGAGCATCACTTTGCTAGCATGTGAGCTTTTATTCATACTCTTCTGCAATCAATCAGGTTTCAAGTAAGACCTAGGCTTCTAAGGTTTTGCTCAAGTTTGGGAGGGAAATAGGGAAGTGACCTACGAGTTCACAGTGTCATGTAAAACATTTCTCAAATTTAACCACTAACACACAGCCTTCCCTAACCTCTTCCAGATGTTTTGGACTACAACTCCCATTAGCCATGCTAGTTGGAGTTGATGGTAGCTGAAGATCAAAACACCTGGAGGGCACCAGTATGGGAAAGCCTGATGCTATTTAGGTATGTTTCTAGAGCCACAAAAATATCGACTTCATATCTAGAAGACATGGACCTCCAACCTGCAGTAGAAAGCAAGCATAACTGTTAAAGGCTAATGGAAGAAATCATGGATTTTGGAGAGACAGCAGTGCTTAGCTGACAAGGAGACACTGAACAAGGACACTGGCCCATGCAAGCTACTGGAGGAGCAAAGATTTGCGGTATGCGGGCCAGTTATCATTGAGCCACAATGGATGCTATATTGACACTCAAGGTGAAATGTTATAGTACTTGCACCATATGGCCCAAACAAAATATATCCACAAGCTCTGTTGATAAGAAAGAATGAGGAAATACACAGTCAGGAATCAAGAGGAAAGTGGTGAATGAATATACAAAAACTGAGATCAAATATTCCTTATCTAAGCCAACATTTCAGAAATCACTACTTTGCTCTTTAGTAAACTACTTCAGAATGTTCCTATTTGACACTTGCTGCTCTTGAGACATGGAACTGGCACATCCTCCAAGCATATGGTACAAAGAATGGTCGCATTTTACTGCAGTACAAATATTTACTTGAAAACTCAACACCAAATGGATTGGCTTCTCACAGATTCATTTTGTATGCAATATAAGCAAGTATTACACTTATAGGATACCATTCTTACCTCTTGCCTGAGGAAAGGGTTCTCTTTCTTGAGCTCTTCAGACAGGTCTTCCCCTTCCAACCACTCTTTCATGCCTGTTTGTTCTGCCCAGGCATTCACAGTTGCTAGGGAAGCTGTTCGCACATTGTTCTGAAGCAAAAACATGAACACATGATAATCCTCAAAATTAAGGTGATTAATTTTGTCAAGGTTTTTCAGTATCTTTATGAAGGGTATAACTTACTACATAAGGGCACCAAAACTTGCTAACAGAATAGGAAAATCTTTCTCTCTTTCAGGAACCAATTTAATGCAACACAAATAAGTCACAGCCAAGGCTGCAAGAAGCTGTACTTTTCATCACCTAATCCCACAGTAATTTTACAAAACAGATAGGGAGGATTGAAAGTAGAATACAGGAGAGAATCATATCTATTTGTGAAATATTGCTTGGGCACACTAAGAGGGAATTTACTTTTACACAGATTCTCAGTGAAACTAAAGTCATGGAACAATGGCTTCTTAAGGAAAAGCAACTAATGTAGACCCATGAAACACAACTGTGACTTGCATAAAGCAGTCCCACCTATTTTGCATTTTTGTGTAGAGCCCATGAAGTAAAACTGGAAGAAGAGAGGAGGGGAAAAGAACTTTTTCCCCCTTTCTTGCCCTTGCCCCTCTTCCCCCACTGACTCTGGGCTAACTCAACCTGATCCAGCTAAGGAGATCAGGAACCTGCCTTCCATGCTCTCAGCACTGAGTGGATGACAAGCCATGGCGCATCACGGATGAGTATCAGTACAGACATGATCCATCTGCAGTGCTTTCAGGGAGATGAATATTCAAACATGCACTTATCTGACAGCACCACTATGTAGACGGACAACACTGCATAGTATTACTCATCCCTAGCAACTCACTTACACAGAACTCTGTTCTAAAATACAGTGGTACCTTGGCTCATGAACTTAGTCTGTTCCAGGACTCCGGTTGTGACCCAAATTGGTCATGAGCCAAGTTAAATTTCCCCATAAGGCTCAATATAAATAAGGTTAATCCGTTCTGTATTATTTTTTTTTAAATCAGAAACATGTGAAGAAGCAAAGGGACAAAGAACAACAAAGATTGCAGTCATCTCCCTGCTCCCCCCCAGCACGACTGCAATCGTGCCTGCCATCCCTGCACGTGCCCGTCATCCCACCGTGCAGGGGGTGGGGGGAGAGACAGGCGCAAACATGGGCACATGGGTGGGGGGGAGAGATGGACGCGATCATGCTGAGGGGGGGAGATGGTCAAGATCGTGGTTGTGCTCTTGCAGGAAAGACAAGAGCAATCACAGAAGCACTCCTGCTGGAAAGACAACTGTGATCTCGGCCATCTCCCCCGCCCCCCGTTCCCAGCACGACTGCAGCCATCTCCCCATTCGGGGGGCGGGGGAGATGACCGCAATTGCGGTCACCACCCAATGTGGAGTTCGCGACCTGAGTCAAAATTTTTATGAAATTTTTGTTCACAACTGATTTGGTTGTGAACTGAGGCATTAGTGAGCCAAGGTACCACTATATATAGCTTGAAAGACCACAGGAAAAAGAATGGTAAAGGAGCAGTTTAAAAGGATCAGGGGAGTGGGGCTGAAAGGATGCAAATTGTCATGGCACACATGGAGGGAGAGGGAATCAGCAAGATCTTCTTGCAAAACCTGTGGGTATCCCAAGTATGAGTGAACCAACCGCTCCCTGGGCCTGTTTTAGCACCAAACAGATATGACTGGAATACCAACTATAACAGAGGAAGTGATACACTACAGTCAAACAAGAAAGCACCTGTTAGGAAGGGCTACACAGAATCAGAGCTGGAAGGGTTTGTTGGAGCTCATCTACTCTAATCCCTGCCCAATGTAGAATCTACAAGGAAATATGCAGCTACAGCATCCCTTATAGGTTGCTGTGCAGCCTCTGCTTAAATACCTCCCATCAAAGGCAAACCTAGCACTTAAGAAGGCAGACTGCTCCAATGTCAAAAAGCTCTTATCTTCTGGAAGTTTCTCTTAATGTCTAGTCAAAGCCTATTCCCCTGCAATTTTCAATCATCAGTTCTAGCCGATTCTCTATTGCCCAAGAGAAAAGGACTAAATCTGTTCCATTCTCTGACACCCCTTCAGACATCTGAAGATTACTATCATTTTCTCTTAATATTCTCTTCAAGTTAGACATATCCAGCGTTTACAATCTTTACTGATAGGTCTTGGTTTCCAACCCCCTTATCACCTCAAAAATACTTTCAAAACAAGAAGGTAAACTTCCCTTTACACTCAATCTTTCCACTAAGGAGCTTTCAAAAAGCTTAAAATGCCCTTTTATCATACGCATATAGTTAGCAAAAGGTAATATGCACAATATGGATGATATTCCTAAAGGCTGTACGGAGAAGTATGTGACTATACCTTACTATCTCCAAGGATTGTAATGATGGGAATACCCAAGTTTTTCACATACTGCTTGATATTTGGGCCCATCGCAGTGGCCAGCTGCTGGAGAATGGTCAATGTTTGCTGCACCTGGAAGGAAAAGGAAGTACATCAATGCTACCTGTCCCCAGGCTTTACACAATTTAAATAGCAAGGTCCTTAAAGTCTGGGTTCCATGACTACTGAAATCCCATCTCAATTTTCTGTTTACAAAGCATTATTACATCCGAACAGGTATCTATGCAAATATGTATATTTAATTTTCCATACCTCATTCCTGCTACTTTCACTGAGCAAGATCCTGGGGATCACAACTGAAAATGTATACATTTGCTTTGTTTTTAAAATTGCCATTCCACTCAGTGAGTGCTTAGATAGGAGTTAGTTTTTTTTAATGAAGTTAAAAAATGATACAGTATTTATACCATATTAAAACAGGGGAAATAAAACAGCTCTTAAATCAAGAAATGGTATTAGTTACTAAAAGCTTAGAAGAATGCTGTCTTATCAAACATCTAAGGTACCATCAGGAAGGAGACAATCTAGTCTCCCTGGGAAAAGAATTCTACAGACGAACGCGCTGTCACACAGAAGCCCTGCCTTGAGCCTCCCCTAACCTGACCTCCCTTAGAGGTGGAACATGTCAGCCTTAGCAGATGAATACAGCTTTTCAGGCAGGATAATATGGGGAGATATTCTTGGAATGCAGGGCTTGGAAACAAATAAGCCAGTGAGGCTGTTTCAAAACTAGTGTTATGTGAGTGAATGTCACCTTTCACAAACTTCAACTGGTATCAGTGTTTCAAAGCCTGTCAGAAAAAGCACGTTACTAGATGGATTTGAATCTTTCTAAATTTTCCTTATCATGCCATACTGTAGTGTACAGTATACTGCACTGCTCTGTACTCAAAACTACATGCATTTTATGGCCATTTATAGACAAACTAGTCTCAATGTAAATTTTCATTTGTTTCGATCATAGGATTATTGTAAGCCATCCTGGAACTTTTGTATAGGATGGGGTAAAAAAAAGTTTTAAATAGATAGAACAAATTCTAATCATCTTTGGTGGGCTTCTAGGATAAAGGTACTGTAGAATTAACAGTGCATTATGAAATCTGCCCAACTGTGCTTTGGAGCATATACTACAAGAAGAGTAACAAAATCTAATTGTACCTTTATTGTGTTTTCCCTGCAGAATGCATTTCCTCTAGTTTGATAAGAATGGAGTAGGTTCTTGTACACAGGTATCTATTACTGTACCATTTTCCCCAGCTAATGGAGAAAGACCTGCCACATCAATAGATGCATTGGCAATTACAGAAATCCAAAGTTTCTTATTGTACAAAAGGGATTAAATAGCATACTCTGTAATACTGTCACATCAATTCTGTTTACAAGATTGAATTGAAGCTGGTATTCTGGGGAGTGAGAGGTAGAACTTAAATAGCATACCAGGATTTTATTGGAATCATTGAGACGACTCTTCAGTGCAGGTGCAAGTTCTCCTATGTTTGGCTGAATGAATTTGGCTTCATTAATGATGCTTGTTACTTCATCGAGACCTTCCTTTCGGATTTTCCAGTTTTTATCACCAATCTTAGAAACCAGTTCAGGTGTAATTTTATCACTGAAAAGAAGAATTAACATCTCATACTCTTGTTTCCTTTAAACAAGAAAGAAGCAACAAATGCCTTATAAATTAACATTTATTTATGTGATTTATAAACCACACCCAATCATCCCAACAAGACCATTATATAGAGAATACCAATCTATGAAATACATAATATATAAATAATTGCATGTCTGAATATTTTCCAGTATGCCAAATCCAAACAAACCTGATATCAGTTCTTGGCAAGAGATCCACAACATCATTTCCTAAATCCTCCTGTTCTTCTCCTTCCTCGCCATCATCGCCACTGCCAACAGCCTGTCTGGAATTGCCTCGAGTTGGAGCAGGTGGTGTTTGCCCTTGCATCTGAAATATATACGCATACCAGATGTGCACAGTTTGGGAGGCAAGTACCAACCATGGTTAGGTTGTTCAGCACTTTGGTTCATATATTTTCACATTGCTGTACGTTAACTGAAAATCATGCCACTTACAGTCAAAATGCAAGAATGGAAGAAATGTGTCAAATACTGGCTATAGCATAAGAAGGCAAGGTACCCTGTGTCTACACATCTGAAATTGATGCTTGCTCTGTATATTATCAACTGAGTGATCTAACTCTTTTTGCCAGACAAATGAAAAACCTAGCCTGAGTAAGACTGAACTAGCATGATTTAAAGCTATTCGCATTAGCAAACAGCATTTAAAACATTTTCATTCCAAACACTTGGACTGATCTGCTGAAGTGTTCTTCCAAAACATGGTTTTAACAAATTGTTCTACTATTAATATTAGTGAAATTATTAACTTGCTACTGTTCTGAAGCACAACAGAAGTGAACACCTGAAGAATAGTTTCAACAGTTTGAAAGAGGCTTACTTTTTCAAATTCGGCATCTATTTGGGAAAGAAGAGCAGGCTTCTCATCCTCAAAGAACATCCGCAAAGGGGCCCCCACATACAGATACATAACACCTAATAAAGTAATGGCAGATGTTCTCACAGCCTGTCAAATAGAAGAGAGAAAGGTTTATTTTCAACTATTCAGTCAGTATCGGAATCTTAGCTTGAAGAGACATTTACTTACAGGATTTGTAGCTGCAAGAGCAGTCTTAACATTGCTGATAAAAGCCTTTACATTCAGTCTGAGAGAGAAAACACACAGATTAGCTGAAATAGCATAACACTGCATACAGTAGCAAGACATGGGACAGCTGCAAGAATTTGCAGGAACGACTATGAAATTTAAATGAGGAGATATTCAATTTGATGGGACTGCCCTTTTATGAGATGAATAGGGCAGTCCCCCTATTTAAGGCAGTCTGAATACACACAGCACTGATCTAACTCTAGTCTGCATCTCACTGAGACCATCTGGGCTATGCTGGATTGAAGGCAGGAGCTAACATGGCTATTTTGTAAAGAAGACTATTCAAACAGAATTCCAAGGCCGCAGAAAGCTGATAAAACAAGGGGAAGGCTAATCTGGACCTTGCACCTACTCCCATATGAATGACCTTCTTTAAATTCTGTCCAGTTCTTTACAAGAAAAGTCTAGTTTTCTGCTCAAATAGTATTTATAACATTATATATTAGAGATGTGTAAAGAATCCATTTTGGGGGTGGATTCCCTGCGCTTGGCTCCCTGAACTCCAACATGCTTTCTTATGGCTACTGGTTCAAATTCCTCAAGAGTGCAATGAGCCAGGACCAAGCACAAATAGAAGTTCAACCAAAAGAAGAAAGCTGGTTTCCTTGCTGATGTAATCTCCCACACATGCAACAGGAATTGTTGTGGGAGTAGGGAAAACAGCATGCCAATAGATCCTGTGTTTTCTGCATTTATGTCTAAATCTAAATACCAGGCATTCCAGGTATGCATGAAAATTACTTTACTTTCATTCCTTCTTATACACACTGATCTCTACTACCACAGGAAAAAGAATTAGCTTTTTCAGCCCTGAAGGTAGAGAATAACGCCGGAGGCTAAGATCAGATTTACATGAACCAATGTATCAGATCAGTAAGAACAAAACATAACCTTAACAGAGTGCGAAGTAAAATGCTCTTTTCCTATTCTAGTCCATCATTACCTCACATTAACTTCTGAAAGTACTATAAACAGTAGATGTCAAGAGACTAAATACATATTATCTAGCTAGCTTATGGCTTACTACCAATAAATGCCAACTTTTTGAACAATCTTTTACTACTATGGGCTGCCTTTAATCCCCCTGGATTAACCAAAAATCAATCACTCATGATTACTTTCTCTGACCCATGAAAAGCTTCATTTAAATAACAGGAATTCAGACTTGAGAGCATCAGAGTGCCTAAATGGGAGGAGGGATGACAAAGAACCTCACAAAGGCTCTAGTTCACTTAGCTATGTATGTCATTTGAGGATACAAGCTAAATGTGCAAACCCTCAGCACCTTTCAGCCGTGTTTGAGGCAACCCAGGGGATGTCTGAGGTTCTTGATCTGTGAAGGATCTTCTGCACAAGTCACTTGGTATTAAAATCACAAAGTGACAAACATCCATTTATGAACAGAACAAGTCTTCTAAAATGCAGGTGTTTATTTCATTTTTTTCAAGGCTTACCCTGCAAACCCAAACTCTTTAATCGCATTTGAAAGCCAGTTCAAGGTTTCTGACTGGTTCTTTGGATTCTTCTGAGAAAAGGCCATGGACATAACCTAGAATGAAAATGAACGATTGAAGTTTATGACAGACCAGCAGGTAGGCCATATTACACTACACGCTAGCCTTGCCACAGACATGCAGCATACTTTCCATCACCAATCATTTAAACTGTATTTAAAAAGAGAATTGTACAAAATTAGAACACAAAATTAATCTAACACTGCAAGGAGAGATTGTGCCCTATCAAATTACTGCTTTTAAAATGGCATCTAAAACTCATTCAGTCATAAGGGTATAAAACTGATAATCTACGAGTGATCTTTGTAGATACATCTTAATTGCTTTGATTCCACTGGAAGTATTTCACATACCTGTTCAGCAGTCCAAGGCAGCTGACAGGCTTCTGCTATAGCTGTTAGTGCTTCTTTTGCATTATTCCCACATTTCACATCACCAATCTTATCCACAAGACCATCCAGCACAATCTGTGCAGAGGTTTTGGAGAAGGTTCCCTTCTGAGCAACCAAAGCTACTATATGAAGTTTTATCTGCATCACCTACAAAAGGGAAGTACAATCACATTAGCAATAAGTTTATGACCTGCTATAGTCTCCTAATAAAACAAACCATGACTTAAAAGAGGCTTAAGAATATAGCTAATGAATCTGCTCTGGCATTCCCTTGTAGTTACTGAGACACATTCCCAGGTCTGAGATGGATATAAAGAGCTCTCAGCGATTTTCTTCATGTGCATATTGGAATGCTTTACCATAAATATAATTTTCATTTTACAATCTTGGAGTTCATGGAAAGGTCGCATCTTCATTTATAGAAGAGACAACTAACTACTAATATAACAGTGTATCTTGCTTTACGTTAACATTATTGGCCTACGATCTTTATGCTAGATGTAGCAAAGAAAAGCTGTTTTGAGCATAGATGAAAGTGTGCTTCCACAGAGGATGCGGTAATAAATAAGTTAGCAAGATTGTTGCACGAAACATTCACAATTCATAGATCCAAAGACAGTCAACCTTCTGTTTTGATTTTTTTAACTGGGTTTTAAGTTATAAGATTTAGAGTACTGCTTTTTCTAGGGTTTGTTCTATTAACGTAACAATGAACTGTTCTTTTACCTGAAAGTTGGTCTCCTTCCATCCAGGTTTCTTTGCCAACATCCTTACTAGAGCCTGGCAAGGCATTTCAGTTCTATTCATCAGCTCAACAGCCTTAAGGTTTAAAAGAAGACTATTAACTCCAGAAAAATTCAAACCAACCATCAGGACCATAAATACAGCTGAACTTTATTCTACAGCACAGTACCAACTGCTTATGTTTTCATGTCATACCAAGGATGCTACTGAGAACCTACGGTCTCCATCAAGAAATTATCAAGCTGAATTTTCACTTTAAAAGTCCTGTTCATTCTGGTATACCTCTGGAACCAATGGCCAGCACAACAGGAAGCTAGTGCTTCTTAAAGTAACCCTGGAAACAAACCAAAATGTTCATTTCTGAAAGGGACAGGTCAGTGGACGTTTTACCTTGTTCAGGAAACAAACAATTAAACTTGTTTCAAGTTAATTTAGGACCCATTAAGTTCTATTGCTGATACTGCTGGCCCCACAGGCATATGGGCACCACTGGATATTTCTCCTAGTTTTCCAAATAAAGGATCTGCTTTTGATTTTTGAGTTCCAGTTAAGCTTAGGGTTACCTCTACCCTCACCCCTCACTAGTGTTATGTTAAAGAAAGGTAAAGGACTTTTAGATATAAGCACTAGACTCAACCCACCCTTTTTTCACAAAATGCCTCAGATCCTATGTTCTTACAAAGTCATGGAGAGAGGCTAGTGGCAAAAGTTTTGCTTTGAACAGCCCCAGCTGCCTAGATAAAGAGAGGAAAAACATTTTCAGGAGGGCTGGAGGCAACCCAATGGAATTGCAGGAAGTATGGAGACTCAGGCTCAGAGAATGAGCAAGGGCTTTGTGTGAATGAGTGACTGTCTTCTGTGTGACTGAACACATTAACTATTGTTTCAGCAGCAGCTAGAATATTACACAATGTTTTGCAGTTTGATTCAAGGAAGACTTCTTGGTTTGTTTACCAGGACACATAAAGAGGCAGCACGTACAGATAAAAGATCTGTTCATAACTCAGCTTAAATGCAGCCACTGACTCTTTTAAGAGCAATTGTTACATTTTATATAACTAAGCCTAGCTTTAGCATATCACTGTTTGGTATGTGCCACATCAAACTCAACATGGTAGTCTTGAGTTTTTATACTGCACTTTGGATACCAGCTGATCCAGATCTAATTCTGTTTTAGGTACTAAAGGATATGCCATTCAGTTATCCTAGCACTGGCTGAGTTCTCCACCACCAACATCCCCACTATTATCTCCAATGTGTGAATGGAGATAGCACCAGAGAATTGTGTAGGACCTGGAGGCCAAGCCCCATCCCCAAGACAACAGAATGAGGAACCTCTAAATATTGTATTATGTCCCAAACTAGAGGTTCCCTACTCTTTTCCAAAAGCCTACATGGGCACTCCCTGGCCCAGTCTTAAGAGTAAAGACAATATTAGCATGTTTACAAACTAACAGTTTTCAAAATGATCCAGGCAAAGGTAGAGGGAAACAGGGAAATGTGTGTCTCTTCATTAGTGATATCAAAAGACTAGCTAATGGAATGTGTTTGAGAAGGAGTGTGAAAATGACAGGATGTTCAAAGAAATGGAAAATGCGTTGCTTAGATGCTGTAGTTTAAAAGATATCTGAATGTTCCATAGCAAGTGTTTTGTCTATTGAAAAGTACAAAAACAACAACAATAAAAGTCTGGGTGTGTTACTAAAAGAGTAATATGGAAGGCTATAGCTTCAAGCTTTTTGTTCCATACCAAATTCTAAAAGTATATGCTGATATAATTACCTTTTGAAATTCTTCCATGCAAGCAAGCCTTTCCTTCCAGTTGCCACTATCTAGTTGCTGTATGCAAGTAGGTGGGAGGACAGCTGATGCTTTCTCTTCACACATCTCTATCTATTAGCAGAAAGGAGGAAAAAGAATGCTTCTTTTGATAGTATATTCTTGTACTGCAAGCACATTTTGATTGTGGTATTTAGTATCATGTGATGAGAAAAATCATAAATGCATCTGAATTAAAAGGACAACTATGCCTTGAGTATGCGTGTGTGAGGTGTAACAGTGTTCAATACTATAATACACAAAAATCATGGTGCATTTCTTGGAGTTAAGAATTCCCTCAAGTTTGCACCTTGCCAAACTGCTATAAAATGTCTCACACTTTCCCTTTTACTGTGGCCAAGAACAACCATAAAAAGTCACATTCATAGCAGGCAAAGACACAAACTGCAAGAATACTAAACTTGTCTTCACAAGTTCTCTAGTATCTCACCTCCCATAAAAGGTGAACATTTACTACATTTTTACAAAAATACTGCTACTGGACCCAAACAATTCTATTTTGAAACTCAACACACAAATCCCACGGTAGCATTCCCTGATCCATGCACATCCTCTGCTTCCCCCATGCTTATATGCCAGATGCCACAATGGATTTCAGTTGGTCTTCAAAAGTAACTTAAAGCAGCACACAGGCAAGAGCCCACTGAAACAGAAATGCTGACCATACTAATTTTGGCTTCATTTGATTAGAAATACCATTCATGCCACATTGAATGACTCTTCATTGTCATGCCAGTTGTTTTAAACATAACTGTATATCAAATGATTGATCATCACTGTCTTCAATGAGAACTAGATGAAAAGGTGTTTTTCTTTAAAGTACAGGTTATTGCACTGATTTTCCCACACAAAATGAAGTACATACTGAGAGCTCTGGCTCGAATATCTCCTTTATTTCAGCTGCTTTTTTGCCCTTTGTTGCAGCACTTCCTGCTGTACCAGCTGCAGCTTGTTTGCCCTTCTTAGATGGGCCACCAGCCTAAGTGGAAAGAGGATACAAGAGTACACTGCATATGATTTTTTAAAAACCATTCTTTGGATAGAAAAAAAGAAAGGGGAGAAAGACAATCTGTCATAGTCAGAGAAATGCCAGCTGAAGGAAACGGGAGCTTCAGACATACAGGTGCCTTCCACTCAATTTCTGGCATCCTTGTCCCCAAGCCATTACTCATCCTGTTCACCATGCTTTCTTGACCCTAGATGAGTCTTTTCGGAGGGCTCTTAGGAGAAGGTTAGGCAGGAAAGTTATCTTCTCTGCACCCCCTTTCTGCTGGCATTTTTCTGAAGCCAAACCATGCTAATTTTCAAGACTGCCTTTACCAGACAGTCATCTACACGGCTAATGATTATCACATTATTATAGCTTCAGCATTAAGAATATTTGATTCTTATATGGTCTATTATGAACTTCCAGCTTTCCAAAATATAGCAGACAAGAGGAGAGACAGGACTTGGCAAAAATAATGTACAATGTAGCTGCTCCAAACAGTGATGCCTTAGGAAGAAGATATCACAGAAGACAGGGAGCCAGTAAATGAGAATGTATCCTAGAATGCTTTTATTAAATGTTGGTGCAAGAGTGAACTTCAGCTTAAGAAATACAGTAGAAGGCCCAGGTCACATGTGCCTTCATAACTGACTCGGGCACTATGAAGTTTTCTCCTAAGGGATACCTTCACGAAGATTTATAAATTTCAACTGATATAAAACACAGTGCCAACAGTTATACTGGAACTTTAAAATTTTTGGAGGGTTCTGTCATTATGATAACTTCACTGTTTGCTAGTCTGTTACTGGTGGCAATTCAAAGTTCTGGTTGCTACTTTTAAAACCTAAAACTTCTTCAGAAAAGAATGGGTAATATGTCGTCTGCTGCAATATGATTCTGCCCATCCACTGAAGCTGGGGAGTTGCCTTTTTCACATTTCACTACCACTTGAGATGCAGTTGACTGGAACTTGTGAAAAAGCCTTTTCTGTTGTGATGCCCAGGATGGGAAAACTCCCTACCTCACACATGCATAAACATTTTAACTGACTTAAATTTTGCTTCTATTTATATAATTTATATGTTAGGACACTCAGAATGTTTTACAAGAGTTGAAAATGTGGGATCCAAGTTTTAAACAATTAAAAAGCAAATATGGGAATCCTGACTTCATTTCAGGTGTGTATTGTATTTAGGGCACAGGATCCAATTTGGTAGTTCTCTGGCACAACCATTAACTCTTGAATAAAAGCAAGCAGCCACTGAATCACTTCTGAAAGATTTGTGAAAATGCAATTAGTTCATTATATTAATGCAGGACCATTAATATTTTAGACAAATTAGTTGTTCATACCTTAGCAGCTGGTGCCTTTTTCAATGGACCAGCTTTGGCCAGGTTATCTTTTGTATCTTTGTCCCCTGCAGCCCCTGATAGAGCTGGAGCTTTTCCAGCAGCAGGTTTGTTCTCTTTTCTGTCAGTTCCTCCACTAACCCGACCAGCACCAGCAGGCTCCACTTTTTCAGCACATTCTTTAATCTAGCAGACAGAATAAGGATACCATGAACATTAAGGTAAACCTTCACTGTGTAATTCTTAACACTCTCTAATAGCTAGAACCCTGTAAAATATTTTTAAAGTGTTAAAGGCTTTGTTACTGCAAAAATACAATTTATTTAATACATGCACTATGTAGTTTCACAGAACCTAATCTTATATCAAGTTCACACAAAGCTGCTGGAAACTCAAGCGCCAACTGGCTGGGCTGATGAGAGTTGTAGAATTACTTTAATATATTCTACCTTTCCCACTGCTGCTGTATTTAAACAGTGCCAGCGTGATGTAGTGTGACTTACCCGGTCAAGTTTCAGTTTGTCCACATCTGCTAGGAAAGGGTTCACAGCTTTCTCACCTGCCACCTTCAGGGCAGTTCCCAGGGCTTCAAATGCAGCATCTCTAACTTCCGGAGCTGAATCATTAATATGCTGTTGGCAAAGAAAAGGAATGAATATTCAGCCAACTAGGTTTCTAGTTCATCCTTAATACAAAGTTCTTTTCCAAAGGCATTTAAGCACTTAGTATTCAAGTAAAACTATTTTGGTTCTTAAAATTTAACTGAATTGCTGGATTTTGTATAAACACAGCACAAACAGTGAACACAGACAGTTAAACGAGTAAGATCTTTGTGTTTTAATTAAAAAATCCTGAACATATAAATATTAAGGGAATTAAGGCTTATTTTTAGAAAGATTTTTTCAAGTATCAGGATAAATGATTGAGCAACTTATCAATGAATCTAGCTGACAGCATGACAAAAAATAGTTCAGAGCTTGAGATCTATAGAAAGCTTTGTGGGTTTGAAGCAAGCAGGGATGAAACAGAAATTGCTTCCTACTGAAGAGGATGAATCATTTGTACAGCCCTCTCTATAAAGCAAGTGGAAGTGGATAACCCACTCCTGGGTAATCTTCACCACTGACAAAAAATGAAGATATGGTAGCAGCATTTATTTTATTGTGACTGCAGATATTGGAGTAAGATACTGTTGCTATTTTTGGAGAGGGAAATGGGGGAAATTCTTTGAAGAAGAAATGCAGTATCGGCATGTTACTTGAAAACATACTGATATTTTCTCACCTCCAAGTGACACCCTACGTTCCAGAAACAGGCCTGGCTCAGAAAAACTATCTTTTTGAACCAATATCAGAGTATGCCAAACATAAAAATATAGTCAGAGTTTCCAGCCAGGTTACCTGGGCTCTTCCTTATGCAGGCACTAAATGCAGCCCTATCACCTAATTTCCTGTCTGCAGCTTCCAGAGGCAAGGAAAACTGCTTGTTACTTTTTTAGCTGGCTGAAACATAATTTCTCAGCACATTTCATCATTTTGCTGCAGTTTAGCACAAAGATTACTTGTGGGTATACCTTCCCACTTGCTACTTCCATCCTGACCCAGGTTTTTACAACATTATTTCAAGTGCAGACTTTAACTGCAGAACTTGTTTTACCTTGAGAAGAGCAGCACAGAAAGGTTTCAGCAGGCTCTTGGGAAGGGTAGAAGGCGTGCAATGGCGAAAACTTCTTGCAATGAAAAGTGATGTCTGTTGCTTGATTGTTGGGTTTTTGTTATCCATCACAGCCAATATATCCTCACTAAGATTTTGCAATGTGGTCTAAAATGGTGAGATAAGAGAGTTTACTTTTAGCCATCTATTTGTTTCATTTTAATACTGCCCAATAGCTGAAGTTCTCTGGGCAATTAAGTTAAAATTAAACAAACGTTAAAATTGCACATACAAATTATCTTAAAAGAAAAAAACCATATTAGCAATTACTATGATTCAGCAAAGAAGCACAGTACCAGCACAGAATAAAGCAGTTTAAAAGTTAATTAAAATAATGGGAAAATTTAAAAAGTTTTCCCCAAAGTAGACACCAGGTGCACCTCTTTAAGGAGCTCATTCCAAAACTAGGGTGACCCAAATGAAAAGGCCCTCCTCCAGCCACCCACCCACCTCACTTCGTTTGGAAAGGACTCCTAGAGAAGAACCCCTGAAAATGACCTCAGGGTCTGTGTAGGTACATATGGGAAGAGGTGATCCTTCAGAGAACCTGGCCCCAAGCTGTTTAGGGCTCTGAATGTTAGCACTAACACTTTGACTCCGACCTGGACTCCAGCTGGCAGTCAGTATAGCTGGAAGAAGACTGGTGCAATGTGTTCATGCAAGCCAGTCCCCTTTAACAGCCCAGCTGTCCTGTTTTGGATCAGTTGAAGTTTCTGGACCATTTCAAAGGCAGCCCCACACACAGTGCATTGCAGTAATCCAAACAAGAGGTTACCAGAGCATGATTAGGTTCTCTCTGTCCAGATAAGGTCATATTTGGTATATCAGCTTAAGCTGATAAAAGGTGTTCCATGCCACAGAGTCCACTTGTGCCTCAAGTGACAACTCTGGGTTCAGAAGTACCCCCAAACTATGAACACTGCCTTTTAGGGGGAGTGCAGACCTATCCAGAAGAGGTTGAATATCATCCAACTGGATAGATGAACCACCCAATAACACTTCCATCTCTTCTGGATGAGTCTTAGTTTGCTGGTCCTCATCCAACCCTTTACCATGCTCAGACACTGATTCGCAGCAGCCACTACCTCACCTGCCTTTGAGGAAAGAGAGATACAGCTGGGTGTCATCTGCATATTGGTGGTACCTCAGCACAATATCTGTGGACAACCTCCCCCAGTGATTTAATATAGTTTCATGTAGATGACAAATAGCACAGGGGATAAAAGAGAATCCTGCAGTACCCCCTGGCATAACTGCATAGCACAGAGCAATAATCCCCCTAGCACTACCTTCTGGAATTGGCTGGTCAAGTAGGAGCAGAACCACCGCAATGCAGTGTCTCATACTCCTAGCCCAGCCAACCTATCCAGAAGGATACCATTGTTGATGGTATCAAAAGCTGCTGAGAAGTCCAGGAGAATCAAGAGGGTCGTACTACCCCATCTTTTTCCTGGTAAAGGTCATCACACGGGGCAACCAAGGCAGTCTGCCAGTATTGCTTAGAATATTGATTGCTATGGACTTACAGTGAGGAAGATTGCATCAATGGCTTCTTGCAAGGCTTGTACCACCTGAGGCTTTTTCTCCTTGAACTTCTCTAAGATAGTTGGGACAACCTATAAGATATTACAGAAGTGTTAAGTTTTGGACTGCTTGATTTATTTTTGTACACTACACTCTCCCACAGCATAACAAGAAAAAGAGACATCTGTCCTATATACAGGAAAGGAAACTGTTTAAATCTTATATTTTGCTATATCAAGGAACACTGAAACAAAGCAGCTGCAGTCTAGACAGGACAACCCTCTAAAAAGGGCAGATTTTAGATGTGGTCCTTTAGTCTTCACTGAAAAAACATTCTCCGTTTGTTTACTCTAATCAAGAGAAGATTAAAGCAAAGGAACAAAAAGACCAAAGAGGAAGAAAGCCCTCCACAAGACCCTTTTTCCCTATGTCTCCAGAGGATGACGCATCCCAGCAGAAACTAGAAACAGCAGAAACTAGAAAAAGTGCTAAGCCCTAGCAGACTCTTCCTCATAAACTTTATTTTATGCAGTCATTTGCAGGATGCATAGTACCCGCATTACTTACATGGCCTGCATATTGTCCAAATTTCTTCCTGAGACCAGTAGCTAGTCCAGCAAGGCATTTGGCAGCCAAAGCAACCAACATCACATTGGTGTCCTTTCCAACAACCTGTAAGGAAAAAGGAACATTACAGTCCAATAATATACAGACTAACTACAGACAGCCTCAAATTGATAGTTCAAGCTAGCTCAAACTAAAATAATCTGTGTTTTCTCACTACTTCACCCAATCTCATGCTGCATTACCTATATAAAGAGCACTTCCACAAATTAAATTTTCAGACTGTGTGGATGCTGAGCTATTGACACCTGGATGACAATGCTGTCTCTTACACCCCCTCACTCTGTGCGTGTGTGTGCGTGTGTGTAAAAGACACAAATACTTATTAATCTATTTCCATGCAGGCAGTAAAGATTTGTTTCATTAACTAACCAAGTCAATGAATAAACATAATCCATAATCACACTCCATGTTTACCAATAAGAGCCCCAAACCATCTTTAAGTATATTAATACTGAGGCCTTGCAAGGTCCATTTGGGCAACATAGATTCTTGCCTTCTTAAGAACTTTCACCAAGTCTGCATAGTCTCCCGCTTCCAGTTTGGGATTTTTAACAAGCACTTCCACTGCTTCCAAAGCTTCTTTCCTCTCCTGCCATTTTTTGGCCTCCTGCAATACAAACCATTTATATCAATATCCAGATAGATAGATAGATAGATAGATAGATAGATAGATAGATAGATAGATACACACACCAAAACCTTTTGGTCAATTTTCTTTAAGATAAACTATTTTCAGGTGGAGTTGACCTTACAGACATGCTTTCTGCATCTACAGCATAATTCTTCTACATAATGAATAAGACTTTTAACACCACAACCAAAGTTAGAGCTATATATGCACTGTTACTAAATACAGGCATCCAATGTTTTGAACACACAGCCTGCTTTATGTCTGCAAATACGCACTGCCAAGGAAGTGACACTTTGGTCATGTTCCATGATCTATGTATACAAGAGGGAAAGGCATCCTCATGGCTTATACAAACCCAAGAAGAATGAAGCACTCTAATTATTTTGAGTCATAGTTATACACTTGTCAATTATACAATACAAGAGCTCCCACCAGATGCTTGTATGTCCTTGCACTTGAAGTCATTTGAGAGTCAGAGAACTAAGTAATTAAACTATTTTGAAGATTCCTATAGTACACATGGAATAAGACAGCCACTTGTGCAAGGAAACTGGGCATATAAATTTACCAACTAAGGTACAAAGAAAGATCAAAAAGAACCAATGGTATCTGTATTAGCACTTACTATTTTGTCATAAAAATCTTTAGGAAGCTTGGAGAGAATTTCAACAGCTTCCAGAAGTTCGTAAGCATCCACCTGTGCAACAGCCTCATCTCCATCATCTCCTCCTGCAAAAAGAGCTATTAGTAGAAACTATCAAACATATTTTCTGGACAGTTTAATCTGACTTGAGTCAGCAAAGTTACCTCCATCTGCATCCCCACCAGCTGCCTGTTGCTGCTCAAACTTTGCTTTCATTTCTTGCTGGGAGCGAAGGAACCTGGTCTGCTTGGGAGCAGATGATGGCAGTTTTACCCATTCTTCTTCTAGTTCTTTTAACTGTATGGATTGAAAAAGCTATTAAATTATAAACTCATGTGTAATGCTATGCTACTGACCTGGAGACATTGCTGTTTGCCCCTGTCACCAGTAACATTTTTCCTTCCGTCTATAAAATGTAAGTACGCTTAAAATCCTATGTGATCTACTAAAAGAGAACTAGGGGTGGAAGATCATCAACATATTGCCATAATCACTGGTTTAGCTTAATTACTTTGTCAAATTACATTCAGTGAATATTAAAAGGACATAGGACACTTAAAGCCTCCACTAAAAAAAGTCTGGGTCCAGACAGTATCAAAAACCTATACTCAAAACTTCCAAGGGGGCCTGGCATTGTTAGTTCAATACATGACTGTTGTTGACAGCCATGGTTTGCTAACCACAAACAACCAAAGAATAAAAATAATGGTTGTTGGGCTATGAAGTTGCATATTCTTAGTAATTAACAAACCATGGTCTGTTAATACAGCTGGGCTTAGGCAACAAGATAACCCACATTTCAGTAACATCCTATGGTTCAAGAACTCACATTCAATGCATGTTCAACCTATATTCAATCTCTTGTGTGTGAGTTATTGTGTTGTCTGAACCCAGTCAGTGGTAACAGTTTAAAGATAATTTCCTTTGTCTTATGACATATCACCATGTATAAGGCAAAATATTATTTGATAGCACTGTCCATTTTGGAGCAGTACTTAATTACCAGCTTGAGAAAAAAATATATTATACAACTACTATGACTTCAGCTGTATGTTTGAATTATACATAGAATAATTTGAAGACTGGGATTAAGAAATTCAAAAACACATGCACCAAAACTTTATTTTCCTAACATTTTCTAATAGAAAGCATTCATTACAAACACATTCATTCAAGCAGGGGTTGGTTTAATTTTCAGCCTTGCTTCCCACAGAACCTTGTCCTTATTTGCTAGGATCACCTTTCCATATTTGCTAACAAAGCTTTTATTTACAAATCAGTCTTTCACTAAAAAAGGGGGCCCAATAAAAGCACAAATGCACCACTAAAGTACAAAAGCATTCTTTCTTCCTGCTGCTTTTTGAAACCTCTCCACAATCAGCATAAGAGTTCTACTTTGAATAGGTGGCTAATGGGTTACACTGAATTGCTGAAGGCAGCAAGACATCTATTGCTTTCCATAACTTGGCATTTGACCTTGAAATTAACTTAGTATAAATAACTGAACACAATGCCAATAGTTGCTGACATGACTGGTTACCCAAAAAATTCTCTTCCCACAGCATGCACTATTTATATCATGCCTGAAATTGTCCATGCTGGCATAATTTACATTAGTGGCACCATTGCTCTGGATACTGCTCTAACAAAATGTATCATGCTTTGTTGACTGACCTCTTCTTGCTGAACTTACCTGAAGAGAGTTTATATTCTGTAAAGGAGGCCTGAGAGCATCTCTTATCCATCGATAAATTTCAACAGCAAGAAGTTTGGCTTCATCTCGAACAGCCTTCTCTCGAGACTCAAAGAGTTTTGGCAACACTTTGATTATTGGCTTAAGTGAGATTATTTTTGAACCAAATTCACTGAAATGAAAGATAGTTATAATATTGTCAGAAATCTACATTGTAGACTAGCACCTTCTGGCAGATATATACTCAGCATACTTTTGAATATTCACCTAGTTTGCACATCATGCTGAACCACAATGGGCTGATCTTAGGAGAGTAGTAAGAAGTCCAAATTCAGAGCAGTTTTTCTTGTCATGGGCTGCTAGGTTTTGTTTTGTGCTAACTAGCCACCTTGAGAACCCATAGCTTGCACTAGGGTTGTTTAGAGTAGCTTGCTCTGAGGGTGGCTTATTGTGACCTGTTGAACCTGACAGGACCATTTTATTGTTGACTGTCAGGATCAACTAGGCTGCTATTCAGTAAGAGTGCTGAAAATGCCTGCTACATCCCACAATCTTGTTAGTAACAGCACTGCTTTCTTTCATCCCTTCTCAGTGCCTTCTGCCTCAGGATGGATTTTTAATGCATTTTAATAGAAACCTTGAAGAAAGGCTACAGGAAAATACCCTGAACACATTTACAATTTAAAAAAAAAAAACGGTTCTGGTAAGTGCTCGGCAGTAAGTATCCACTGCTAGGAATTCTAATTTCTCCCTAGTTTTACAGCTCTGCCTTGAAATTTGCATATTTACACTGATTCACCTTAATTTTCTGCCTTAAAATGTGCATGTTTACCCATTCAGTCCCCTTGCTGTCTTGAAATGCATGTACATTTAGCGATCCCACTCACTGCTCCATAACTCATATGTAAATGTGACAGCTAATAACAAAGCAGCAGAGGGAAATAACAGGCACAAAGAGAGGGAGATGGAGCCAAATACATCTAACAGCTGCCGATGAGGAGCTTAGGGACAAGCTATTACTGTAGCAGTTATGTGAAGCAGCATTTACGCAGAGAGTTTCCTAACATGCAGATGCTCAAGCAGAAGATTAAATTGATGAACTTGATAAGGACACTGGCCAAAGGAGGCTACTATTATGCTCTAGGAAAGGTGGTTGGGCCAGTGGTGGAGTTGCTTTATTTCCACAAAGTTAGAGGTAGCCACAACTATGAGCCCATGCAATCCTATTGCAACCACTGTTTATGTTACTTTCCTGAAAACTCATCTCATGCTGGTCAAAGTTTATATTCCCCCCCAAACCCCCCCACCCCTCTAGTAACTGCTAATTATACTGAACCTCTTGAACCATCAGATCCTGACACAGTCTTTATTATTGCTGGAGAGTGCAATGCTCGCATGGGCGTTGATGATGTGAGCTTGTACAACTATTATGAAAAGATTCTGGAATCAGATGTTTACCCATATTGTGGTTTCCCTCAATATTCCAAGAATATTAGATATAATTACGCATGGTTCCACTTAGTCTACATTGTAAGAAGGGGAGATTTTATTTTGTTATTTAGGGAATAGTTATGCTGAACCATTTCTATGTAAAACCTTTTAATTTTATTAAAACTTCAATAAAATTTGACTATATCACTGATAACAAGATTGGACATAAACTACCAAAGGAGGATATTATTTTGCTGAAAACTTAACACATGAGAAATGGTCTAGTGCAGTATTCTGTTCATACAATGGCCAATCAGCTGCCCACATGAAGCCCACAAGCAGGACATGAATGAAACAGTATTGTTCTGTTCATATTCCCGGCTTCCAGTGACATAGCCACTGAATGTGTCAGTCCCTTGTAATACCATCCAAACCAGTAGCCATCACTACATCTTGTAATAGGGAAGTCCATATTTTAATAATGCATTCCGTCAAATATTTCCCCTTTTTTGTGTGCAGAATTTTCCACCAATCAGCTTCATGGGATGCCAATTCTACTAGCTAATTCTTCAGGTTCTACTAATTTGAAGGAGGAAAAATCATGTTTCTTTTCCTACTTTCTCCACCCCATGCATCATTGTGCATACCTCTATCATGGCTCCCCTTATGCACCTTGTTTCTAAGCCAAGCGGTTACAATAGTCCCAGACTCAGCATGTAATTGGTAGTGTTCAGTTTAGAATTTGCCTTTTTTTTCCACAGCATCTGCACACTGAACAGACATTTTCATCACCACAATCCCAAAATCTCTTTCTTGGTGAGTAGCACTGCTAGCTCAAATCTATCAGTGTATACTTGACATGAGGATTTTTTGCCTTTAAACACAGCACTTTACACAGCTTACATTGAGTCCTATCTGCCATCTGGATGCTTACATTTGCCTGTTTTGAAGAGATCCCTTTGGAGCTTTTTGCAGTCCCTTTTTGTTCTGACTGCCCTAAATAATTTGGCATCATTAGCAAACCTGGACACCTCACTGCTCACTCTATTTTCAGAATATTATGAAAAACTTGAAAATTTTTGGTCCTAATAAAGTTCCCCGTGATATCCCACTACTTAAATCCCTCCACTAGAAGCATTTACCATTCATACTCTCAGCTTTCTATTCTATAACCAGTTGCTGATCCACAGGAGGACCCTCTTATTCCTTGACAGCAAATGTTACTCAGGAAGCCTTGACAAGATAGTCATAAGCCTTTTGCAAGTCCAAGCTGTAGTCATCTATCCAGTCACCAGTAACTGCTCATTAACCATGTCAACCTCCTGGTTCTTCCTTTCCTAACTAGGGGTTTGAGCAACTTCCAAGCATTTGGAAAGGTTTGACTTTGATTCCCCCTTTCAACTTCCTTTTTACCCATTCCTTAAATTTTCGAGAAGCTTCTTTTAAAGTCACATTTGACGCTGTTGAACTTTCATGGCAATTTTCCACTTGAATATAAATTTAATCTAATAGAACTATAGTCACTGTTTGCTCCTGGTTCAACAAAACTCAAATTTTCTACTAGGTCAGGAGCAACACCACTAGGCTTAAATCCAGGGTTGCCTCTTCTTTAGTTTATGATCAACTATTCTAGGGCACAGTCATTCGGGGCATCAAAGCATTTAACTTCTTTGTCACCACTGGTACATGCATGTATCAAGTCAACATGAAAGTAACTGAAACCACCTATTATTAAAACAACATTTTGTTTAGATGCCTCCAGAATCTCATTTTCCATCTCAAGATCACGATTAATCTTATCCTAGGGGCAATACCATGTTCCTAATGCTAAATTGCTTTTGGGGCCCAGTACTGTCACACACAGTGCTTCTGTGGAAGAGTACAATTTTAAGTTTTCTAGTCCGCTTGCCCCTGTGCCTTTTTGATAAATAGTGAAACACCACCTCCAGTACACACTTCTGTCCTTTGCAGAGAGCTTACAACCAGAGATTACTGTAGTGCAGGAACTCATTCCCATCTACCAGGTTTCCATATCTAGTTTCTCCTTTAAAAGCCAAACACTCAACTTTCCCATTTTGCTTTGGAGCCTCTCTTGACTTGTTACCACACTTCAACATATATTCCTGGCTTATTCCTTCTCTCTCCCTATTTGAGCAACTGGGAACATTTTCAGCTGCACCCCCTGGGAATCATTCAACCCAAACTGGATGCTTCATAGGCTCTGTAAGCTTTTTAAAGTTAAAGGCCAGTAGTCTTGTTCCATTTTGGTTCAAGCGAAGCCTGACTCTCTTCCACAAGCCCAGTTCATCCCAAATTGTTTCCCTATTCCTTTGTTCAGTACCTAAAAAATCAGAATCCCTCATGTCTACACCACAATCTCATACATGCACTGAGACTCTTCACCACATCTGTCTTACTGGCTCTGTGTTTCACAGAAAACTAACTTGATGGTCCTGGATTTCAACTTCCTATCTGGTAATGTAAATCTGGCCACCAAGGATAGGCTAGACATGCACATGGTGGGCATGCCGTGAGCAGAGCCGGCTGGAGCCAGGAGTCAGACTAGATGGCCCGGGAGGCCCTTTCTGACTCGTTCTGTTTCTATGAGTACACTTCTCCATGTCACAGATACCAAAATGGATATAACCATTAACTCTATCTGTTATCTAGATAGCACATGGAATCAGCAACCTCCACACCAGACAGGGAATTTGCCATCTCTTCAATATGTTCACCACAAGCCCAGCTACCTATGTGTTCAATGACTGAATCATCTACAGTCAAAAGCGCCCTACAGACACATCCTCAGCATGACAGTGTTTTCTTTTAATCTTTAGAAGAATGGATCCCTCTCCCTCAGAATGACTCCTTCTTTCACCAGGACTCCTGTTTTGTGACTACACAGCAGCTGCCTCCTAGAGATTGGGACACCACTATTACATCCTCAACGGCCTCATCCAGCAAAGTTTCTTCTTTTCTCTGCTTCTCCAGTTCAACTACCTTGGATTCTTTACACTGAATACATACCGTGATTTCTGTCCAGCTAGCAAATACATCCTATATGTGACATTCAGAGCAATACACTAGATAGCCCCTATATAATTACTGGCTTTCTACCTTTATAACTTTTTAAAATTAAGATTACTTTTTTCTGGAAAACCAGTTATTTTCTAGGAGAAATTGGGGCATTTAATAGTTTCTTCTGAACTTTGGATCCTGGCAAAAGTTTTATTTTACAGTTGGCTTTGGTTTGCCTTTAGCAGCTATTTTCATAATCTGAAATGCAGCAATACAATACACCCAGTCACAAAACAACTGTGCTACTGTCAGGAAGGTTTAAGGAAAACGGTTAAATTGTATCACTCTCCTCTGGGCAGTAGTGTAACCTACAGAACTCTTATCAGGGTAATAGCTTCATGTGTTTCTCTATTCAAGAAGTTATAATAATTTTACTGTACTTTCAAATATGTAAAAAAAGCAAGTTCTCTCAGTTACCACTGGTAATCACTTTTTTGTTTTTGGCCCGGTCTGAATGATGGTTACTTCAGATTATCTTACCTTAGTGCTCTCCTCAGTGTCTCTATACATGCTACAATGATCTTGGGATTCTTGTTGTCCAAGCCCTTAAGCAGCTCTTCTTGTACAATTTCTCCCTTCTCAATTTCAACAAACATAAGACATATGTCTATGCCTAGCTCCTTGGCTCTAGCTTTAGGCTGATTGAACACTTTATTCACAACGCCAGACACCACTTCTCCTGTTGTTCTTTAAAATAAAACAAAAAGAAGCAATGCTATTATTTTAGCTCACACCAAAATTAACAGTTCTATTCCCCAGGAGAATTACTTTTATTTTGGGGATGTGTGTGTATACACATGTATGACATACACAAACAGATTACTTCTCCTCCAATCACATTACAATAGTCATTCCTATTTGTTTTTTTTTTTTGCATTTAATGCTGCATTCTTACATACACTGATAATTGACTCAACTTATATTTAAGCATTCATTCTAATTACAATTACATTTCATGCATATTTATAATGGATATAAGAATTCTGAGGTATTTACCAATGACATATACCAATCCTGAGCAATATACAATCACCTCCATGAAAAATAGCATTCTCTTCCATTCAAAAACACATGTAAGCTGCCTTCAGTTCCTCGTAAGAGGAAAAAGTGGGATGTAAATGCAATGTAATAATAATTCTCACACATGAATCTGTGTCATTTTTCCTACACTAAAGCCTTAACTAAAGCTTAGTTACCTCCAAAAAGATCTCACACATCTTGAGTTATTTTGGAAGTTCAGTTTAACAGAGCCCATTATACAAATCATTGCTCAGGGTAATGAACAAATGATAAAGCTGAATGTGCTCTAAGGCAATCCACAAGCCCCTTGCTGTTGAACAAATTTACCATCTCCTGATGTATTTTGTCCCCCCTCCTAAACACAGACATTTAAGTATGAGTAAAATATTTTCTACCTATGCCCTTATTTTAATGCAAAGTAAAAATTTAACAAAATTAATATACTACCAAAAAATCTGAAGTAACAGGTAAACAAGTTGATCAGGATTGTTGTTAGCCACTACAAGTTTATATACAAATAAGTATATCAAACTGATTAATTAAGGAATCAATTGAAGAAACCACCACCCCCACATTACTGATTTGATACCTTGGTTTTATTGTATTTAGTTTATGCAAATTTAGCCACTGAAATCAATCCCAATTTTTGCAAATGGTAATTCTTTTAATATTTACATCTGTCTGCAGGCAGAAGCAGCACTGCAATCACAACCAGACTACAAAGAAAATATTTAACTTTGATCACAACCCAGCATACTGCAGCTGTAGCACTACCCAGACAACTCCCACACAATCTTGCTCCTTCAACTACACATGCAAAAAACTTTCAGACTGTGCCTAGTGCTGGGTATCTCCATCCAGCATTCCCTCTACTCAGCACAAGTAATATGGAATCTAAGTGAGACTTAGAAAAAACAAGACTTGATTAAGCCTCGAAATAATAGGCATGTGGGTATATTTGTCTATAATTTCTAGTCAATTTCAGGAAGAAAGCAATGATCACAATCACCTTTTCAGCAGCTACTTATTTGAGAGCTTAACTGTGATGCAAACAGTTGCTTTTCTGACTATCAATTACACTTAAGTATGTTCTTATGAGGATGCTATATCAGAATACCTTTCAGAAGGTAAGAAAAAATAGTTTGAATTTAACAACATGGGGGAAAAAAACAGACCCTGCACTGGCTCTAGAACAAACAATATAGTATCTCAAAGTCAATGGATTAACAATAAAGCAGTCTGAAGCAGGATTTATTCTTAGGTTTCGGATACTGGCTTGTCAGAAACACAAGCCAAGGATTTCCATTTGGATGTTAATGGTAAAGAAACTGCAGATGAAGCTTCTTGTTGGCAGAAGCTGTCAAGTTGTGTGTGGCAGTGAGCCATGCTCATTGCAGGTAACCTAGAATTCCCAGAAACCCAGTTGCCCAGATCTTTCCAAATGTCTTAACTGAACAAGCCAGATTTTTTTTTTCATAACAATGAGTGTATAGATTTCATTTTAAATTTTTAGCCAATATTACATTTCTATACCACCAAGTTGCCAAAGCTATCTGGATAATTCACAACAATTAAACCATAAAAGCCAACAATCAAACCCATAATACACAAGGCTCTAGAAAAACTAATCAAAGCATAACCACAACGTAAGTATTAAACAACATTTAAAATATTATGTTCACCAAGGCTCTTGCAGTCCTCATTAAGAGATGTAAATCCTTGGAATAAGAAGATATATGTAAGGACTATGAGCAAGAATAGCAGCTTACAGGAACATTTCTCAAGTCTCAGGAAAAGATGAAAAACTTATAGTTAATACAATCTTTTTCTTCCAATGATACAAAGGTTGGTACAGCTTCCTAGAAGAATTGCACTGAAGTACAACAGCAAGTGACTTACTTTCCCGCTACATGAGCATTTTCAACATAGGCAAGTGCTGCTTCTAATCCCTTCAGTTGAGCTACTGCATTGGAGTCTGTCACAAATTTCTTTACAAGTCCAAGATACTTGGACCATTCAGGGCTCTTCTCATCCTCTATCTTCTGAAACAGCTTCAGAGCTTCTTCATATCCATTTAATCTGGCCTTCCACAACTAGAAAAATAGAAAGATACCAGTTAAAATTCTACTTAACTGAACAAAAATGTGACTTCTCAAGTGAGCAATTTTGGTTTGCTTTTTTCCTTGTTAGAACAGGTAAAGAATTAGTAGATAAAAGCAGTCTGTGAGGACCAGTTTTTCCAACACCTACTCATATATAAGCATAAACTGATGGTTTTCCTGCCTCTGCACTTGCACTGTTAAACATTTATTAGCTATGCCATAAGACAAAAAGTGAACAATGTAGTTATTTCTCTTCAGAATACATTTGAAAAGTAGTTCTGAAAATATTACTCAGTTATGGCTGGAGCTGCAACCATGGTTCAGACATTCATGTTAGTAATTAGGCTCATGTCTCATTTGAGACAAAGTACAGGAATACATGCAGTCCATTTTAAGCCATCAATAAACAAGTTTGGCAGCTCTATAATAAACACATTAAATATGTGACAGATCAAGGTAAGAATTCTGCTCCCCACCAAACCAGAAAATGTAAGGGCTCATCCAAAGGAAGGACCTGCTTATTTTGGAGGTTTTATATCCTAAATTTAGGGAACAAAAATAAATGTAACTGTAAGCTTTCCTCATTTCTGCCATTGACAAAACCCATAGATTTCCCTTTGAATGCTCAGCTTCTGCTCCAATATTGGGGAGAAAAAATATATTAAAACCAAAAATACATGTTTAAAGAAAAAATGAACTTAGGAGCTGACTCAGAGAAACTGAAAAGTGCCAAAATGTGCAGCTTTGCCTATTTATTTACTATGCTGATCAGCAGTCAAAGTTCTCTGTGTGGTTCACAACAGTGCATAAAATACACCATCTTAAACATCTTTAAAACTGATAGTACATTTAAAAAAAAATTCAAAATGGATTAAAAATATATAACAACTAGGACAAAATGATCATGGTGAGTACAGTGCAGAGATATCTAGGAACTTACAGAACAATTAGCTAAATTTCTGTTCAGGATTAGCTAGTGGAAAGATCATATTATAAGGGATAATGATCTCTGAGTCTCAGTAAAGGGCGGAAGTACTGGTGTGGATGAGCAGCCTGCAGAACTTTAAAGATTTGAGTATGATGCATAAAAACTACTGAACACCACAGTGACTTTGATATCAGACAGTTCTTGTTCAACATAATTTACACTGAAAGCACTCTGCAAAAGGTTAGAAGATTCAAACTTTTTTATTTTTCTGAAAGACTAGTGGCTATACTGAGGTAGCAGAGGAGTTCAAGCTACTTCCTATGCTTCTTTTTAGAAGATTCTCTATCAATTATCTCCACAACAGTCTATCAGGATAACCTTATGCTATGATACCCTTGAAAGGAATGATTGAGAGATAAACCTTGGAATGTGTGTCTACCTCCCATTGTCAAAGCTTTCACATACTACTATTCCTAAGGTGCTAATCTTGGTTGAATGTTAAAATCTATCCAACTGAGGGGTTCAACATGTATGCCTCTGCTCAGAACAACTTGTTAAGTACATCTGTGAAGACATGCCTGGTATATAATGGAACAGTATATAATGTTTACTGTGTGGCTTCTGAAAGACAATAATGTATCCAAACAACTTTGACACCTTGGGCTTTTTTATTGTCAAATGTCTGTGTAGCTTGCTGCTTAGTGAGGTTCTGAAGTGGAAGAGACACACAATCATTTTGAAAACTGTTAGACAGGATATGCAACAGGTAAATTCAATTCTGTTTGACTGGGGATTCTAGAAAGGTAGAAAAGAGCAACTGGGAAATGCGAGTTACAGTATGACACCTGGGAGTTAGTCTGTAGAGAGTAAGAGCCAAGGTCTCTTGGTTGGCATGTGGTATTTTAAAACGACTAAGAGAAAGCTGAGGAGAAAGTGGATAACTAAAGCTATTATTTCTTTGTGGGATAACCATATGTGCCTAATGAAAATCAGGATTAGGGAGCAGGTGGCTATGTTATGTCAGGAGGCTCATTAGAAGATTATATAAGTAGGTAGTAAAAACCCAGATAAACTATCCAAGCAGCAAGAGGAGCTTTGGTGTCAAAGGAAGATTTTACCCAAAAGTTGGACCTGACTGTAAGGACACTGGACTGGGGTGGAGACTTAAGGAATTTGGCCTGAAGTCAAGTCAGTCATTAGAGGCTTCTACCAGGTATTCTTGAGTCCTAAAGAGCCTTGTGAAAACCCCTATATATTAGTAATTCCTTATATAGAAAATTGATACAGTGGTACCCAGGTTCATGAACTTAATTCGTTCCACGATTCTGGTCGTGAACCAAATTGGTCACAAACGGAGTCAAATTTGCCCATAAGGTTCAGTGTAAATAAGGTTCAGTGTTTATCCGTTCTGAACCCTATGAACGTGGTCATGAACCGATTTTGGTCAAGAACCAAATCAAATTTTCCAATGAGGTTCAATGTAAATAAGGTTAATCCGTTCTATAAATATTTTTTTAATAACAAAAAATTGAAACAAAGTACAGTGCAGTATAGAGAGAACACTAACGGGGGGTGGGGGTTTGGAGGGAGTCCCCCTTTCAGGGGTTTCCTCTCTTCTTTGTCTCTTAGCTGTGGGGTCAATTTTGGCAAAAAAAGAAAAAACCTGTCTATAGTCACTTGTTTTTTCCTGTGCTGCATAACCCTCCAGAAATGAGAGACCATGTTCATAAGATTCAACACTCTGTTTGTTACAGTTATGTTGGGGTGGGGTGGTGCTTCTCAAAGAAATCCTGGCACTCATTCCATTTTTCCATAATGGAGTGTATCATATCACTGCTAACCTCCTCCCTTGTCTTCTTCTTCCTCAGTGGAATGCTCCTCAACAAGCGCCTTCTGCTGCTCATTCTGGAGTTCAGCAAGTTCTTCCATTGTCAGTTCCTCCTTATGGTCCTCAATAAGCTCCTCTATGTCTGTACCACTGATGTTCAGATGCATACTCTTGCCCATGGACACAACCTGTGCATCAGACCCTTCAAAGTCACATTCAGTTTAAGGTCCGGTACGTGACATCTTCCCAGGCTTTGTCAATGAGGTTGATGCAGTTGAGGACACTGAAATGTTTCTTCCAGAACTCTTTCAGAGTCAAGGATGTTTCTTCACTGACATTAAAACACCTGGTGAAGAGCGCCTTTGTGTACAGCTTTTTGAAGTTGCAGATCATTTGCTGGTCCATGGGCTGCAGAAGAGCTGTCATGTTGGGGGTGAGGAATTTGACCTTTATGAAGTCATACTCAGCATCCATATCATCCACCAAGACTGGAGGGTGTGCCGGGGCATTGTCCCTCAGAAGAAGGCACCTTTCAGGCAGTTGGCTGTCAGAAAGATATTTCTTAACGGTGGGTGCAAACGCCTCGTGCAGCCATTCCATTGGGTCTTGTGACCCAAGCCTTCACATTGGCCCTCCACATGACAGGCAGTCTGGCCTTGTTCATATACTGTTCCTTGAATGCACGAGGGGTCTGGGAATGGTGCACCAGTAGAGGCTTAATCTTCAGATCGACGCTTGCATCCACACACAGCAAAAGGGTCAATCTGTCCTTCATGGGCTTGTGCCCCGGCAGTGCCCTTTCCTCCTGCGTGATATAGGTTCTGTTCAGCATCTCCTTCCAGAGGAGCCCTGTTTCATCGCAGTTGAAACACTTGTTGAGCAACATATCCTTTCACCTTCATGAATTCCGCGGGTTCTTTCTTGCAGGCTTCTGCAACAGCCTTGTCAGAACTGGAAGCCTCACCATGTCTTATCACACTGTGGATGCCACTTTTCTTGGGGAATTTATCAAACCACCCTCTACTGGCTTTAAATTCAACACTTGTTGCACTTGTGCAGAGGGTGGTTTGTTTGTTTGTTTTTTGTTTGTTTGTTTGCTGTAATTCACTGTGCAATTTCCTGGGCTTTTTCACAGATCATAGCTTCACTAATGCCAGCTGTTTCTCATTCCACAACACTAACAAAAGTTCTTCAACCTCTTCCAGCACTTGTGTCCTCTGCTTGGTTAACATTGTTACTCCTTTTGCCACATCAGCTCCTTTGATGGCATCTTTATTCTTCAAAATAGTCGTGATTGTCGACTTCACCATCTTGTACTATGAGGCCAGATCAGTCACATGAATATCACGCTCATGCTTTTCTACAATGTCCTTCTTCAATTCAACGGTTATTTTCTTCAAAACCTTCTTCTTACCATTCTTGCTCTACACGTTCTTGTCACCTTCATTACCGCTCTGCACATTCTTTTTAACACCATGCTTGCTCTGCACTTTCTTTGGAGCCATGCAGGATTGAATAATACTGTACAGTACTGTATGTGCTAAAAAGCACACAAAAAAGCTTCATAGCAAGTGACCACAGGTCTGTCTGCGACCGCGAGTGGAGAAGATGGCCACTATCGTGATCATGTTTGTGCAAGAACATGGCTGTGATCACAGTTGTCACCTGATGCAGAGCTCGTGAATGGAGGCAAAATTTTGCTGAACTTTGTTTATGAACTGAGGTACCACTGTATTTTCAGTAGTTCACCTTGGTTCTAGTGTGGATGCTAAAGTTTCAAAAAATTCAATGAATCAGAAGTGCTTGTTTTGAGTGGAATAGATCCACACAAGAAGCTAATAGTGAGGAGGAAGGAGCAAGCAGCAAAAATAAAAGTGAACCCTTTTGAGCAGAATACTCCACAAGTCTTTCCATCTTTTTGTGTATAGCCTGAGGTTTATCATATTATTGTTTCCCTGGAAGAGAAAACCTATAAAGGCAGCAGGCTGTAAAAGAGACCCAGTCTGGGAATATTTTAATGAAGCTCTTCTACCTATGGGTAAGGCAGGCAAGCATGCAAATTATGCAGAAAACCATGATTTAATTCTAATCTTACTGACTAATGATTTAAATTCTGATTTAAATCAATTTGATTTAAATCCAATCCACACTGCTCCATAGGTAACAAAACTGAATCTGTAGCTTTTCCTCAAGGCATAAACAATGGATTGTGTTTTGTGGCAACAAATAAGGGCAGTCTCCCAACTAACCCTCATGTAACTAAAAGGAAAATTTACCTCAACACCCCCATTGCCAACAAAGAACTGATGGGACTGGTGGGGGGGGGCGGGGGATCAAATAGAAAAACAAATCACAGATCTAAAGTCTAACTTGGGAGTGGCTGAATAACCATGAAATGCAGACCCAGAATTTAGTCTTTTCTAAAGAACAGAAATGTGTTTTAGATTGGCCCCACCTTGCATAGAAGGTAGGTCTTTCTTGCCTCTGCTAAGACAACCAGGATTGCGCTCCTTTTAAAATAATGGTGCCTACTGGACTGACTACTGTTAAACCCATGCAAAGAAAGTTCTGATAATACCTCAGAAACCAATGGAGGCTTTAACATAGAAATCTTGGAAATGAATAGCTTATTTATGACTGGTGGGAAAACTGATTTTGGGAAAGCCCAAATCAGATCAACTGGAAGGACAGCCCAAGAGGTCTAGAAGCCTTAGAATGTGGAATGAGGACCTGAAAGAAGTGTCAAAGAAGCGGCTGTGCGGGTTATGTTGTAATACATATTGTTTCAAATGTTAAGTGTTGTAAGCTGCCCTGAGGGCCACAAATGAGGCAGAATAAAGAAGGGAAAATAAATAATAAATAGATACTTCTACATGGACAAGGAGAAATCACAGCTGGAGGCACAAGACAAGAGGCCTTCCTAGGAATGATCATGCATGGCTGGAAGAGGGTTTTTTTTTTCATATGATGTCTTATAACTCTGATAGTGTTTAGAAGTCTCTACCACATAGGCCTATCCTATGCAAGTGTAAATCATTCCTGTTTAAACATGACTAGCCAAGAAGGTAAGTGAAGCAAAGAGTTAAAAGTATTTGGGACAGAAAACAAGAGAGAAGTTTCTTTCTGCTGTAGCCTTTTGAAGAACCAGGGATATCCTGCATAGAGAGACAAATTTGCTTCTAGAATGAAACAAAGTCATCTACATATATTCAGGACTGCACCCAGGTGACAAAGAACTTGTGCTATCCTTCTATTGTCAGTAGACCAACGAACACAATTAACAGTCAAACCAGAGTAACCAAAAAGACAACAGGGTGGGGAACAACTTCGTTAAAATGACTTGTGTTTCACAACTTTCCTCTAAGTAGTGATGATAACAACAGTGCCTTCTTTCAATAAAGGCAGCAGCATTTAGCTAGAGAAGGAAAAGACAGTTCTTAGGATAAAGTTAATCTTACCTTGTGTTCACATTTCTGATCAATAGGTAATTTCATCCACTCACTATCGTCCCCCATGATGTCTCAGTTCTTGTTATTCTTCCCAGTAATTCCTAGGAAAAAAATAGAGAAAGACAAACTATTCATTTTCTGGAAAATGAAAGTTGACAGAATTGAATTTGTGGATAATTAGAGAATGAGTGAAGCTGCAGTACAAAGAAAAACACAAACCATAAAGTGAGAGCAGCAAATTTTAAGCATGGTTTAGTATATTCCATATATTCAGAGTCCAAATTCCATTCTTGAGATATATTTACATGCATACATTCTGCATGAAATACTTGTCTTATCATAGCATTCTGACTATCTTTGCTAAACAAATCTTTGCTGAAGAAAAAACAAGTACAACGAGCATGACAAAAAATGTGAATGGATACGGCTGTCACACAGCACTGAAAAAGCATGAAGTACAAGCAGTGTCAACTGAACCAGCCAAGTCACAATGTTGCAGAGCAAAATATAGGGTACTAAAAGGGGTATAGATTTTCCTTTAGCACGGGGTCCTCAAACTTTTTCACCAGGGGGCCAGTTGAAAGGTGCCGGTGCTGGGCGCGGGCTGGAAAGGTGGGGCTGGCGAGGCGCGTGGGCGGGTGAGGGGCATGCAGCGAGGCGAGGCGCAGGTGGGCGCACGCAGCAAGAGGAGGCAAGGTGGGGCGGGGGCGGGCACGCGCTGTGAGGCGGATGCACGAGGAGGCAGCTTGCTTGCTTTTGCTTGCTTGGAGATCATATTCTCTGAGTGAGCAAGCCGCTGCTTCCCTGTGCGTGGGGCGAGGTGGGTGGTGGCGGGTACGCACATGGGTGCAGGCGCATGCGTGGTAGGTCCAAATGGGCATGGCGGGCCAGATAAATGGGCATGTTGGGCTGGATCCGGCCCCCAGGCCGTAGTTTGAGGACCCATGCTTTAGCATTTGATCAATGCCAAGTACCCTCCCTTTTCTTAACTTGCATGTCAAGTCTACATTGCTACTTATGAAATGAGTCAAGTGTTACTACCACGGATGCATGACAGAGCTGCCACTCAATCCTGGGACGAATAATCAAACGTTTTTAAAAATTCATTCCAAACTATTTTCACAGCTGTCACTGCAGACTAGTAATTTTTATATATGGAAAAAGGTACAATTACATCCAAGTTGCAAATGAAAGTCTGCATTTGGCATCACATTATATAAAACAAATTAGCCAATTCCTAAGCCAGCTGTCCCCCACCCAGCTCCCGCTCCCCGGAAAGCTTTGACCAAAGCTTTGACTATCTGTCCGGACCAGGGGTGGAGCACCCTTTTAACCTGGGGCCAAATTGCAAAATGGAAAATTGGAGGGTATATTCTGTTTGAAAGATGAGCCAAAGGCTGACTGTGCAGAGCCAGATGTGATTATCATAATTTAAGTCCTACTCAGAAGCAAAAAGGACAAGGCTTCTACATGTTTATTCAGAAATAAGGAGGACTGGATTACTCTGCAGCACTTTCAAATAACACCCCAAATATCAAGTCTACACAGGTCTACTCACAAGGATATATCACATGCTGACAAAATGCATGCCTTAAGTTCTTTTCAACAGGTCTCCTGTCAACAAATTCAACAGTTCAAAACCTTTGCAGCCTCTTGACACTTGCAAGGTATTTAAAGGTTAATTGGCTTCAAAACTCAATAGCATAAAAAGCTGGGAGGCTGGGTGGGGAACTCCTGGAGGCCACATTTGGCCAAAAGCTAGAGGCTCCTCATTCCTGCTTTGGTCAGAAGCAAAACATTGCTGAGGAATAATTTTCACTGGGACTGCAGTACATAGGAAGGGGAGATAGAACCTAGCTGTGATTCTGGCAAAAATAATCTCTTCCATACTGCCATTAGCTTTGGAAAATCCTACTGATTCCAATGTCAGTAGCAGAAAGGGCATGTGGACAAGATGTCTGCCAAGACTTGCACAGTATTGTCATAAAGAGATGCCAGTTTGGGCAAAAACTTCTTTCTTAATAATCTGTGAAGAGTAGCCAGCACTAAGTAGCTAATGAGCCAGCATGGTTCAGTGGTTAACAGTGCAGGACTGGGGCTCAGGTGACCTGGTTCTAGTCTAGTCCCTGTTTGACCATAGAGCCAACTGGGTGAATTTGGGTCAGTCAGACTCTCAGCCCAACCTGCCTCACAGGGTTGTTATTGTGGGGATAAAATTGAGAGAAGAAAGAGAATGGTGTAAGTTGTTTGAGATTGTAAGAAAAAAGTGGGATATAAATCTAATAAATATTCAGCAATAGTTTGTTTTTGTTCTACACATCCCTTTGAAAATTCATACAGTTGCAAAACATATAGAAAACATGAGGGGTTTTTTGTTCTGTGCCTCCCTTGCTGCTTGGGACCCCTCCCCTACCCCATTCCCCTCCTAGTCCACCTCCCAGTGTCAGCACGGGCATGATTGCAGTGAACTCTCCTGAGATCACCATTCCATCCTGTCCCTTTCCTCTAATTCCTGAGGCTCAGAAAGAGGGCAGGTCAGGCTGGCAGCCTCATGAGAGCTCATCCCAGCATGCCCTGCTATGCTACAGCTGACAAGCACAAAGGCACTCGGGAGCTGAGCTCCTCTGCACTCATCAACACGAATGGGCTCAAGTAGAAGAAGCTCAGTGCACCAACTCCAAGAAAGAAGGAGCAGGGGGGTCACATAGGAGAGTCTCTGAGCAGGAGAAACAGGGAAGAAAGGATGAATAATTCTAGAGAAATGGTCACTGTGCTTGGGCTGTGGTCAAAGGAGGAGTTGCCTGGGATTTCTAGTTGTGTATATTAAATAAATATATTGCAAACACTTTAACTTATGATATGGGAATTAATTCACTGTGTAGCACCTAGGTTCTGGTCAAAGTCCTCACACAGCCCTCAAAGTTCAAAAAGTTGGATCATCCTGCCCTATCTAATCCCAACATCTCCCTTTTCATTCCTGTCCCTTTTTATTGCCATAATCTTGCTAAAAACAAATCCAAGAAATGCATTCATTTAAAAGTACAAACATGTTATTTATAGGAGACCACAGGCAATGAAATGTACTAAACAAGAGTCCTGGTGTTACTTGTCAGAAGCTCAAGAACAGTGCTACTAAATTTTAAAAGTTTCTATTTCACAAATGCAGTACAGTTTGCTTCAGCAGTTTATTTACCAAAACAAAAACCATTTTAAGCATTTACCCACTAAACAAACATGTTAGGCTGAGAAATCCTCCTTACAAGTAGTTAGAACCATGACAAAGAATGCTTAAAGGTTCCTAGAAACTTTATTTAAAAATAAATACGACCTGTGCAGGGAGAAGGACAGGGGGAGTACATCCCTGTTGGTT